>NC_134579.1:132361281-132651281 GCF_037038515.1 Microtus pennsylvanicus | reverse complement strand
TGTGTGGTTTTTTTCCCCTACATCACAGAACAACATGTGGTTCAGCTGGGCTGGTCCCTGGGCGAGAGGGAAGATGAATTCAGAATGCCCCTGGAAGCTGTATCGCTGCGTGGAAAAAGTTTGGCAGAGAAGTTTGATGGTTTTAGTTTGGCATCCCAAATGGTAGTGAGGGAATCCAAGCGCACCTGCAGGGCAAACATCTTTCTGGAAAAACCTGAGACCGGGACTCGGTTTCAACTCCAATTTAACTGTTCAAGAGGTTCCCAGATCTATCCCCTTAATTTGGGGTAGTATGTTAGAAAGCTTTGTGGCTCACTTTGCTTTCTGAGCTACATCAAAGAACCTCCTGAGCTCAGGCCTCCTCATTTCAGAGGGGAACAGTGGCAAATCCTGTCCCCTGCCTCCTCAGATCCCAAGGGCTGGTGGCAGAGGCACACTCCTTTAAACCCAGAATCAGGGAGGAGGGTCTCTGTGAGTCTGAGGTCAGCCTGAAATACATAATAAGTTCCAGGTCAGCCAGGACTAAAGAGAAAGTCGCTGTTTCAATAGTAACATCTCCTGCCCCCCATTTAATGGCAAGGAAGGACAAGGGAAGATGGACCAGAACAGTGCAGGATGGGCGTCCTGGGCCCCAGCTGCTGACCCCGTGCATTAACTTCTTCTGCATCACTGTATCCAAATACCTCACTGAAACAATAGAAGGTGAAAACGTTTCTATTTTTCATTGTTTCAAAGAATTTCAGTCCATCATGGTGAGCAGGGCATGGCAGAGTTCATGACAGTGGGGGCCTTCAGTCACATTGTTCACATCATGGTGGATGGATCAGGAAGTAGAGAGCGAGGCGAGCAAAGGGGCCGGGGTTTAACCTTCAAAGCCCCACCTCTTGGGCTGGCGAAACAGGTCGACCCTTTAAGGCACTTGCTACCACGCCTGGTGACCTGAGTGTGACCTCTAAGGACCACGTGAGAGGTGAAGAAAACCAGTTTGCACAGGTTGTCCTCTGACCTCCACACAGGCACCACGGTGTGTGTATGCCCGCACCATCTCAAAATAAACAAAGAGACATCATTTAAAAAGAACATTAAAATAAAAAGACCTTATCTTCAGTGACCTATGACCTCCAGCCAGGCTCCGCCCTCTAAGTGTCTCTCATTCTCCCAAATAGCACCACCGTCTGGGAACAAGCGCTCAAGCAGAAGCTGGTGCGGGGTCATTTCGTTCAAACCCTGCCTGGTTTCTGTTTCTTTTGCTGCTTGGAATGTGTTTGCCATCCTTATGCAGGGACAGTGAGTAGAGTCGGTCACCTTTATTCATGCTAGTCCGCCTTTTCTTCCGATCGTTCTGACCAAGGGCCTGCCACAGCCATACTTTTGGTTTTGAATGAGTGAGTTTATTAAGGAAAGCCAAAATGAAAGAATAACTAGCAAATATCAGCTAGATAGATGATAGACAGACAGACAGACAGACAGATGTCAGGCAAGCCACAGTAAAAGAATAACTAGCAAATATCAGATAGATGTCAGAGAGACAGACAGACAGTCAGACAGATGACAGGCAAGCAAAGTGAAAGAATTACTAGCAAATATCAGATAGATGACAGAGAGACAGACAGACAGACAGATAACAGGCAGGCCACAGTAAAAGAACAATTAGCAAATATCAGATAAATAGATGATAGACAGACAGACATTATCAAATCAGGTGCCCACAACATCCAGTAGAAATTGATTGGGGAAATTGAAGCAGTTGGCCAAAGTTCTTAATGGAGCTTTTTCTCCAAGACTGGACTTCCAGCTTCTCTTTCTCAGTGAAGCCGATTTTAAATCACAGGCTTAAACAAAAAACAATAAAGAATAGTAACATTTATTGGGAATAGTTTACCTTCTAGAAGCTAGAACCTGTCTCAAGCAAAAAAAAAAAAGTGGAACCAGGTATGATGGCACACACCTTTAAACCCAACACTCAGGAGACAGGGACAGTGGATCTCTGAGAGTTTCAGATTAGCCTGGTCTACAGAGTGAGTTCTGAGCTATCCAGGGGGACATAATGAGTCTCTGTTTCCAACAAACAAACAAACACATACATACATACATACATGCATACGTACATACATGCGTGCATACATACACGGATGAATATGAGGTGGCGCGTGCTAGAGGAAGACACCTGACGCCAGCCTCTGGCCCCCATAGGTAACATGTCCAGCAAACACGCTTTCCATGTGCTGCCCGCAACCTTTGGAAGGCTTGCCCGCATGCCTCTCTGCAGTGTCCCTGTTAGTGGGACTCTCAGAGAAGCATCCAGATAAAGTGGAGGGAGAGGACGGGTTACTGCCAGTCCTGGCCCCTGGAAGGCTGAGCACAAGCTCATCTGAGCTCAGAGGGGATGTTGCTAAAATTCCTTTGTGGCAGGGGCTGTGGGGGGTTGTGATATAAACAATATCCACTACTCCTCCTTCGGCCCCAGTGACAACTGGGGGTGAGTCCACCAAAATTCACCGGGTTAGCCAGTGCGTTGACTGGGCTTCCTTGTAGTGCTATAGGTGAGGGGTTACAGCCAGGCGCATGGGAGGCCTTCAAGAAGCCATGCAAGGTCTGTGCCCACATAGACGATAACTGCCCCCTGACCACAAAGACTTCCCCCTCATCTGCCTGCTTCTTCCTAGAGGAAAGGCCACCAGTCACCAACCCCAGCTGTGGTGATCTCTGGCGAGTGGAGGAAGCCGAATTCATGGTGAAGGTGGCAGTTTAGCTTGGAAGAGTAGAATGGGATTAGGGAGGTGAGCCTGGGCCTAGATGCTCAATGTCTTCTATGTCCCAAGCTTAACCGTCAGTGCCAGGTTGGTCGTAGAAAGACGGTGGGTCCCAAGCTCTGTGTTTTCTTTGTCATCTCCCTTTATTTCCTGAATGGGTGCATATCATTGGCTGGGGACAACAGTGCTTGAGCCTTTCTAGTTGATCCCTTTAGGGGTGTGTGTAGATGAGAGGCCATTATCAGTTAGTTGTCTTCCTGGACCGTTCTGCATCTTATCTTTTGAGACAGGGTCTCTCACTGAAACTATAGCTCACTGAATCAGCCAAGGCTGGCTGCCCAGTGACCTCCAGGGATCCTCCTGTCTCTGTCCTCCCACACACTGGGGTTACCAATGCACGCCACTGCGCCCAACATTTTAATGTGATCCAAACTCAGGTCCTCAGGTTTGCACGCAGGCACTTACCAAGTGGGCCATCTTGCTATCCCTTCCCCACCCCCACTGTCATCCCGTTTTAACGGAGGAATGCTGGCAGGCTCCAGTCTTTCAACCACAGCCTCTTCCAATTATGCTATATCCAAGGATTACAGTGAGAAGCAGCCGGCTTAATCCCCAAATATCTTGTCAATCTGGAAGCATGAGATATATTTTGTGTGTTCTCAGGATGGGCTCCTTAATGCTTCCCTGGGTGCAGCAGCTGATCTGAGCCTGGAGCCAGCATCGGAAACTGCCATCCCGGAGCCCCGTGACATCGCCAGACATTCCACACTCGCCACATCTGGGGCTGTGAGTCGTTGACTGGTGAAGGCGCCCGAATGCCTTTGTTTGTGATTACCTTTGTGTTCACGCCCCGCAGAACAGCGGCTTTGCTGATTGCAGTGTTTACATGTGTACGTGCAAGTGCTTTCCAAGATGCTTACATTAGTGCCATGTTTTGCAGCTGATGCAGAACAGCAGGACTGAGGTGAGAATCTGTCATGTAAAATCGACTGCTCCTGGGGAGAGAAGAAACACACTGAGTGCAGGAGGAGAGCACGCTTCTTACAGCTCACCTCTGCCTCAGCGCCTAGAGCGTAGAACCATGGCCTGTGTTCGCAGTTGCTCAGTCACCAGGGAGACTCCAAGGCAGTCCTCCAAAGGACTCCTCTGCAGAGTTCTGCTAATCCTATTGAGATACATACATATACATATAGGCACATGCACACACATGTTGCACACATATATGTATATATACTCATATTCATATACAGATACAAATACATACATACACTCATGTATATATGCATGTATGTACACACATGCACTCACATATCTATGTGCACATACATAAATATACACACATGCATGTATACACAAACAATACATATGCACATATGCACACATATAAGTATATACATATAAAAATATATGCACGTAGACAGATACCAGTAGAGCCTGATAATCCCAGCTACTCACGGGGTTGAGGTAGAGGGATCACAGTTTCCAAATAAGCTTTGCAATGAAGAGCTCAAGGCCAGTCTGGGCAACTTCTCAAGACTCTGTCTCAAAATAAAATTGAAAAAGGAAATAAGACGGTTGGGAATGTTGCTCAGTGGTCAAGTGCTTGCCTTGTATACGCAAGACTATACATGGGTCTGGTCTCCAATGCCTCAAAAGCAAAACAGAGTGGAAACCACAAGGTCCTGGAGGCCAGAAAAGAGGGTCTTTTCATAGACAGAGAGCAATACCAAAGCTGGGAACAGTGTCTGCCATGAACAAAGACTTACCCCAGCCTTAACCTTCTCTGGAGTATTTAGTCAGGAATCCAGGTCTGTAAATGAAAGCTGATGAAGGCCAGCTCCTCTTCTAAATCCATTCAGTAAGGAAAAAGCAGCTTTGCAGGCATCCCGAGGTCCCAGAACAGCCCTCTTCTGCCATAGAGTAATCATAGTTGATCTCTAGTCCAGACCAGGTTCCAAGGGACGGATGCACTTTTCCCGCCTCTGCAGCCACCAGGACACGTGACATCCACACACACACAAAGAGAAGCAGGTCTTCTCTAAGACGGTGGCTCAAGTACTGGTCATTTTTTTATATTTATCTATGTGTGTGGATATCCTGTCTGCACGTATGTCTACGCACCAAATGCATCCCTGGTGCCGGAGGAGGCCAGAAACATGGCAGCAGAGTTCCTGGACACGGAGTCTTCAGACAGATATGAGCCACAATGTGGGTGCAGGAATAGAACCCTGGTCCTCTGGAAAAGCAGCAGGGGCTTTTAACTGCTGGGACGTATCTCTGGTCCTTTAGGTTCTTTTTCAAATGGCTTTCTCTTGGGCTAGAACAGACTTTCATCTCTGGTTCCAGCCCCAGGCCGGTCCCTTTACTGCTCTGTCTCTGTGTTACCTCTCCCGACACACTTTCTTCTTTCCCAAAGTCTTCGGCAGCCTGACCTCTGGCGGGCTGAGGCTCCACAAGCCCGGTCTACGGTTGCTCTACTTGGAAAGGGTTTCCTGCCCACCTTTGTGGCTGGCTTCTCCTGATCATTCAGCCCACAGCTCAGAGCACCTGTGGGAAACTCCTGCCCTTGTTCCTAGACTCTATGCCATCTGTCACCTCCTGTCACTCCCCACACTGTTGACACTTAGTATGTTCTTCATAGTGCCTAGAATGATGCCTGAAATGACCTAATTTGTTTGTCCATTGTCTCCTGGGACAGATCCATGTCCTGGACTGACTTATTCACCCTGACCTCTGACATTGGCCCCATGTCTGCCACTTGGAGGACAGTCTACAAATGGTGTTTAAGTGACAACCGTAAGATAGGCATTTAGCCTGTGTAGCCTTTGGCCTGGGAGACAGCCCCATCACTTGAGCGTGCTCCATGGCAAATGGACTCACACCTCCTAGGCATTGAGAAAGTCTGTCTCGTGCCACCAGATCGGTGTCTCAGGGGTAGATTGCATCTCAGGTGCACTCTGGAGACCGGCCCTGGTTTATAGGTACTCACTCACCTCTCTGCTGTTGACTGCAGAGGGACCCTGGCTTGGTGATGGGCCTCCCAGGGCTGTGTCGCTCACCACTGCTCCTGTCTCTGAGGTCTTGCTTCCTTCCCCTTTCTGGCTTGACCTCTGTAGATGGGAGCTCTTCTTCCACTTAGGTGACTGGAGAACTCTAGGGACATGAGCATTTGCTGAGTAGAGGTGGCCCAGGGACCCTCTTTTATTACTCTGGTCTCCACTGCTCTTCCTGACTGTGCACTACAGGCTTTCAGAGGCTGTGGTGTCACGAAGCCTAGAAATTTCTTCAAGTTCAAGGCTCCCTCTACAGCCAGTGCATCATCAGCTGGGTTCATAGCACTGGCAATAGTGGGACCACAATGCTAGCCTGGCAGACAGACACAATAATTCCCTTTTGTCCAACACTGGGTCCCTGGCTTGTCAGATACCAGGACCACAGAGGTGTTAGCTTCTCACTTCATCCAGAGGGAACCAACTTGCCTCCCAGGTCCCCTCTGCAATCTTGCACACCTGTGTGCCAGTGTACATCTATCTATCTATCTATCTATCTATCTATCTATCTATCTATCTATCTATCTATCTATCTATTTTGGTGTAACAGGGCTTTCTTAAGACTGCCAGCTCCCGCATACCAAATAATGACATGAAGACTTTTTACTAATTATGAAAGCTTGGTCATAGCCTAGGCTTATTCCAAACTAGCTCTTAAAACTTAATTTATTTAGATTAAGCTATGTTCTGCTGTGTGGCTCATTACCTCTCCTCTGTACTGTATGTCCAACTTCCTCTGTGTCTAGCTGGTGAATCCCCTGCCTCTCAGATTCTTTCCTGAGTTCCCCTCTCTCCCTGGAAGTCCCACCTATCTTTTTCTGCCTACCTATTGGTCCGTCAGCTCTTAATTGAACCAGTCAAAAGGTGCCTTAGGCAAGGAGGTAAAACAGAGACATCTACACACTGTGCCATCAAATATCATACATACCTACAACATACCTACATTTCCACACACGTACACCCCCGATATCTAGCATCTGCTTGCCTATTTGCCTGTGTGTTTGCTCTTGGATACACCAACATGCCTGCATGCCTGCAAACCTGTGTTTTCGCTCTTGGATATACCGACGTGCCTACATGCCTGCAAACCTGTACAGCTGCACCCCAGATAGCTTTCAGCCTAAATACTTGGACACTTGCAAACTTAGACACTGTCTCAGTAGCTTTTCCATCACTGTGATAAAACACCATGGTCAAGGGATAGGAGTCCATCACCGCCACAGTGGGGAAGTGCGGCAGCAGGAAGGCTTGGCTGGAGCAGCAGTGGGGGGCTCACATCTGGAACCTTAAACAGGAAGCAGAGAGAGCAAACTTCAAATGACATGAGTCTTTAAAGTCTCAAAGCCCACCCCCGGTGACATATTTCCTCCATCAAGGCCACACATCTCCTGGGCCACCCCAAACAGTGCCAGCAACTGGGGACCAAGTATTCAATGCCTGAGAATATGGGGGACATATCATTCAAACAATCCTACCCACACACAACCTGTAAATCTGCTTACACACACCTGCACACCTGTACACTTACACACCTGCATACCTGTAAATATGCAATTATATGGGCATGGACACGTACACACCTGCACACACTGGCAAACCTGTATACTTGCACACCTGCCCACAGCTGTGTGCCATCCCATGCCTTTCATTCTCAGGCCTCGTGCCTTCTTTTGCTGGACCCTGTAGGTCACCACACCCTAATGCCTGGTTTTGCCCCTCCTCCTGGCATCTGGCCTTTCCCTCTGTGTTAGACCCTTCGTGCCTTCAACTTCAATTAGCTGAGCACCCCCCCCCCCCGTTATGACAGCCTAAGAAAGTGGTGTATGTCAGCTGGTGTCAGGTGATCTCTGGAGTCTACGGAGGAAGGCTGAGCCAGCATAGTGAGGACATGCGCTTCGAATCACATTTTAGGAAGCACGGTTTCTAGATTTCCCCGCCCACTCAGCTGTGAAAGGGGACAGTGGTCAGCACCCACACATCTCCGAAGACTCCTTGCCTCCATGCTGCAAGCCATTTCTTTACCTCCCAAAGAATTCTAAAAGATGAAAATGATGATGGACACAAAGCTCTGGCAGGAGGAATCAGAAGACATGAAAGGGGCAAGCCCCTACTCACAGACAGGAGCTTAGGACAGGTCCCAGTGTCCCGTGTGGGGATGGAAAGTGACTTACACACAGGGCTGGCATCGCAGCTCAGTGGCTGAGAGTGCTTGCTGCTCCTCTAAAGGACTTGAGTTCTCCAGAACTCACAACCATTTCAATATTTTATTTCACAGCCAGGAGCTCTGACGCCCTCTTCTGGCTTCTTCAGGCACCTGCACTCACATGTGCCCATACCCACACACAGACCCACGTGCATACACGTAATTTTTAAAACTTGAAGTAAAATTTCAAAACCTCTTAAAACAATAGAGCAAATGTTTTGCTTATCAAAAGTACAAAAAAAATACTGGATGGTTCCCTTAATTAGAGAAAATTAAACGGATGCATATGACTTCACCTTCATCCCTCTGTTCCACAGTTGCATGACTCTCAACATCATAGGATGTAATCCGCAAATAGACGTCGCTTGTTACCATGGATTTTTACTCTCAAGGTCTATCTCCCTCTAACCCTTTGCTTTTTCCCAGACTTAGGCAAAGCTGGTCTAACTGAGAAATAAGTGAGTTATTTTTAGTCCTTTAATGGTGTTCATGAACTCGTTCCTTCCTTTGGCCTAAGGCCCAGTGGGACCATCAAAGGGATTTTAATACTAAGGTTGAAAAGGGAGAGGGTCCTTGCTGGCCACTTATCTCTTTGATTGCCCCTTTCCAGCTAGAACCCAGGGCACTCCTGAGAAACAGAAGCCGGGACTCTCATTTTTCACCCTGCATTTCATTTCAGACTAAGTATATTTAAAGAGCGCTCTCTGGCTCCTCTCCCTTGTCAGAGAGGAGTGGCTCACGCCAGAGGCTCTCTACAGAATCCGCCTCTTTCTCATCCTTCTGCCAGTCACACAGGCAGGGCTCTCAGCTCGATGCTCCCAAAAGGAAAGTGGACAGCATTTCTTTCCTGGTTCCCACCCCTGAACCAATCATATTTACAGTGAGGGATGCAGACCTGTGACCTATCAGGCCAGCAAGAGGCTCAGTGGGGAAATGTTTGTCACCAAGTTTGATGACCCGAGTTTGGTTTCTGATGCCCATGCGGTGGAAGAGAGACTGACCCCTGGAAGTTGTCTTCTGCCCTCTATCTGTGTGTCCCTGGCCCATGCGCTCCCCCTTACACACTAACAAAAATAAATAACTAATCTCCTTAGGGCCCCATAACTTGTGTAGGAGCATAGATGTCCCTTTCCTTTACTTGTTCCTGTTTTGGGGGGTGGGAGTCCCTCTCAGCTACTGACAGAAGTGACCCTCACTTCTCCAGGAAGGATATGTCGGTCCCTGCCATTTCACTCATGAGACCAACTTCCCACAGGATGGAGAGAAATCAGGAAAACACGCAGAAGCAATGTGTGGGGCAGGAAGATATTCTGGGTGCCTTTATTTCTCTCTGTTTTTCAGTGTTTTTTTAATTTCTGTGTACGCATCTGTGTTGGTGCATGGGACATGTGTGTATACCCACAGAGACCAGAAGAATGCATTGAATCATGTCTGCAAACCATGGTTTTAAAAGTCAATTGTCTGTCAACATGGGTGCTTGGGCCAGGGAAAGGCTTTGTCATTTATCTGGGGAAGACCTTGCCATTCCATGGGCTTGAGGCATTGATATTCTTTTCATGGCCATGCTCACGTCAATAATATTCAGGTCTCCATGGCTCCCCACAGTAATAAAAATAGCGGTTGCAATAGTAGGAGTAGTAACCCCAATAGCAGCAGTGGTACCAGCAGGCATAGAGCAGCGTCTGGAGTAATAGTAGCCGCAGCAGTGATAATACTGGTACTCTCATAGGAGTAACAGTAGCAGCTACTGGGGCTGCAACAGCAGTATAGAACAGCCCATGCCCATCACCCAGATGTTGAATGCAGAGCAAATGCTCCTGAGACAGTGAGTAAGGTGTCCGTCATCCTTCCAAGTGCAGGCTGCTCCTCTGGAAAGAGTGTGAAGGCAGTCACAGCCAATTCCCAGCAGGGATGCTGTGAGGACAACATGACTTTCTAGAGTGAACACGACTCCACTAATGCCCAGAGATGGACATCATGCCATCGTCATGTCCTGGACATCACGGACTTCATGGAGGGTCTCTGCTTGTAATCTTGCTCCATGAGCTTGTCTGCCTTTTGAGGGTAGGGGCTTGGGAGCTATTTCCTCCCCCCTCCCTTGTTACTGCCCTCTTCCTCCTCCTTCTCCCCTCTTTCCCCCCACCCTTCTCCCATATTCTTCCTCTGCCAGTCTCTCCCTTTTTCCTTCCCTCTCTCTTCTTCTTGGTATTTTTATCTGGCACCTTCTAAAATGATAATGCTCGGTACCACGTCAACTGGGGCCAGGTGGGAGCTCAGACGGCGACAGTACTGGGGTCTGCATCACTCCAGACTTCCTCAAAGGAAACAGTAGCCAGCCTCAGGAATGATTGGCAAAGCCAGCGGCATCAATAAATTCATTGCCATACTTTTTCATTGTTTTCCAATTTTTCTGTGTGTATGTGTGTATGAGTATGTGCATGCAATTTTGTATGTGTGCACAAGTGTGTGTGTGTGTGTGTGCAAGCTCAGGGTTGATGTTGGGAATTATTCTCTCTCTCTCTCTCTCTCTCTCTCTCTCTCTCTCTCTCTCTCTCTCTCTCTCATTGAAGCAGGGTCTTTCCAATCAAACCCAAAGGTCTCCAGTACAGCTAGCCTGGCTAGCTATCTTGCTGCAGGGACCTGTTTCTTCCTCCCAGGACTGGAATTATAATTGAGCCAGCTCATCCAGCACCCTGGGTTCTGGGACTCAAATTCTAGTCCACTTGTGTAGCAAGTACTCTGATCTCTGAGCCATTCTTCACCTCCTGCCCCCTGCCATATTTCTAGATCTAAGGTTTACAGGACAAAATGGTCAGAAATGACACCAAAATGCTAGGAAAAAAGAGACCAACAATGTTAAGAAAACTAGGCTCATCTTCAAGTCCAGGTCCATGGCAGTCAGGGTTCCTGTCGCCGTGAGGAGCTGGAGGGATTCATCAGTCATCTTAGTGGCACTAAAACTCCTGGTCCAGGCACCAGGGGTCTCATTAAACCTCCGCCCTAGCTGAGTGATAGTACCATCAGGGAGTGTCACAGTCTGTCACAATGGAATAGCATGGGCCGGGTATTTATAAAGAAAAGACTGGCAAGGCCAAGATCAGGCTGCTGACACCCGTAGGGCCTTCTTGCTATACCATCACGGTGAAAGCTGGGAAGGCAATGGACTTGAAGAGCAAGAGAATAAGAGGGGCCATCTTGATTCTGTCCCATAACTACTCCCAGAATAGTGACACTATTCCAAATTCATGATCGCCTCAGCATCCATTCTCAGCGTGCAACACGACTCTGTCCATCCTGAGCAGTGAACTCTCAGGAAACTCCACTTCTCACTTGGCTGCACTGGGGGTTAAGTTTCCAGCATGAGGACTTTGGGGGACACACTTGAACCACATTGGTAGGTAAGACAGCTTAATGATGGGGCCAGCGGCAACATTACCCTGACCAGTGTCCTCAACCTCCACCTGCATCAAAGGATGGAGGGAAGAATAAAAAGAAAAAAGTATGGAAGAAAAATTCTGTTTAGAGCAAGTTACAGATGTACAATATAAGTTGGTTCTTTTTTCTCTCTCTCTCTCCCTCCCTCCCTCCTTCTCTCTCTTTCTTTCTTTCCTTCTTCTTCCTTCCTTCTTTCCTTCTTTTATTTCTTTGTTTCTTTCTTGTTGTTTTGAGACAGGGTTTCTCTCTGTAGCCCTGGGGGTCCTGAAACAAGCTTTGTAGACCAGGTTGACCTCCAGCTCAGAGATTCTTCTGCTTCTGCCTCCCGAGTGCTGGGACTAAGGATGTGTGCCACCACATCTGGGCTCTTAAACTTTCTTAACACACACACACACACACCAAATAAACATGTTTTATTTGGTGTTTTTTGTTTTATTTGTTTGTTTGTTTTGAGACAAGGTCTTGTTAAGTAACCAAGGCTGTGCCAGGTTCAAACACTCTGCCTCAGCCTCTCGAGTGCTGGGACTCAGGTGTATGGTGCCATGCTTGACATAAAGATACTCTTTTTAAGGGCAGTTTAATTTAGAAGAGGTCCAGAAAAGTTGCAAAGATCATTGAATGAGAGATGTTCCTCATAGTCTCGGGCATGTCAATATGTGGTCACCAGGAGGTGGCGCTGTTTGCATAGAATGAGAAAGTACAGCCTTATTGGAGGAAGTATTCACTGAGGGTGGGCTTTGAGGTTCCTGAAGCTGTGTGCCATTCCCAGCATGCCCTCTGCTTCCTGTTTGTAGTTTGAGATGTGAGCGCTCAGCTCCAGTCTCCATGGCTGCTTGCTGCCGTGATTCCCCTCTCTGACGGCAATGGACTTTTATCCCCTGAAACTGCTAAGTCCCAAATAAACTCTTCCTTTGCTTTATGACATGGATGGAAAAGATAGGTTTCTGTGTATGCCCTGTTAATATTTTACATCAGTAAAGTGCAAAACTCAAAACCAGCAAACTAGGATTGCTGGGGTGACTCACGAGTTAAAATGGTTGTCACGAAACTTGATGACCTGAGTTTCATCTTCAGAATGCATGCAAACAGCCCGAGTGGTGGTGCATGTCTGTAATCCAAGCACTCCAATGGTGAGATGAGAGACGGAGACAGGAGACTTTCTGGAAGTTCTCAGGCCAACTAGCCTAAGTACACTGCATGGCTGCAGATACAAGCGAGACCCTTCTCCACAGTGGGGAGCCAAAAGCCAGCTCCCCAAAACTGTCTTCTTGCCTCTAAACACACATGGCAGTTGTGTGGACATGTTCACACACACAAATAATTAATTAATTAAATTGATAAATAAATAACCAATACTGATAAAGTATTGATTTCCTTGCAGACTATATTCTGGTATTTTTATACATGTGTGTGTGTGTGCATGTGTGTGTGCATGTGTGTGAGTGTGTGCATGTGTGAGTGTGTGTGCATGTGTGTGAGTGTGTGTGCATGTGTGAGTGTGTGCATGTGTGAGTGTGTGCATGTGTGTGTGAGTGTGTGTGTGCGTGTGTGAGTGTGTGTATGTGTGAGTGTGTGCATGTGTGTGTGAGTGTATGTGTGCATGTGTGAGTGTGTGTGTGCATGTGTGAGTGTGTGCATGTGTGTGTGAGTGTGTGTGCATGTGTGTGAGTGTGTGTGTGCGTGTGTGAGTGTGTGTATGTGTGAGTGTGTGCATGTGTGTGTGTGAGTGTATGTGTGCATGTGTGAGTGTGTGTGTGCATGTGTGAGTGTGTGTGCATGTGTGTGAGTGTGAGTGTGTGTGCATGTGTGAGTGTGTGAGTATGTGCATGTGTGAGTGTGTGTGTGCATGTGTGAGTGTGTGTGCATGTGTGAGTGTGTGTGTGCATGTGTGTGAGTGTGTGCATGTGTGAGTGTGTGTGCATGTGTGAGTGTGTGTGTGCATGTGTGAGTGTGTGCATGTTTGAGTGTGTGTGCATGTGTGAGTGTGTGCGTGTGTGAGTGTGTGCATGTGTGTGAGTGTGTGCGTGTGTGTGTGTATGTGTGTGAGTGTGTGCATGTGTGAGTGTGTGTGCATGTGTGAGTGTGTGCACGTGTGTGTGCATGTGTGAGTGTGTGCATGTGTGAGTGTGTGCATGTGTGTGAGTGTGTGTGTGTGTGTGTGTGTGTGCGTGCACACATACCCTGCACATGCTATGCAAGTGTTTAACTACAAAGTCACACCCCTTGATCCTCAATGATGGATTCTAGGCAGGGGCTCTACCACTGAGCCACACCCCAGCCCCTCACTGGGGGATTCTAAGCAGGGGTTCTACCACCAAGCCATGTCTCCAGCCCCCAGATTTTCTTAAACTGTTACCTGATTCTTTTTTTTCTCTTTCCTAGAATTCCATTAGTCACCAGTCTCCCTGGGTTCCTCCAGGCTATGACAGTATCTCACACTTTCCCTAGTTTTGATGACCTTAACAGATTTGAGGTCAGGTATGTTGGAGAATGTTCCTCAACTCAAATCTGTCAGATGCTTCTGCTATGCTTAGACTTCCACTATAGGCTTTGAAGAAGACCACACTAGTGAGATGCCCCTCTTGGTGTGTGCTATTGTCTTAGTTAGGGTCACTATTGCTGTGATGAAACACCATGACCAAAACAAGCTGGGGAGGAAAGAGGTTTATTTGGCTTATACTTCCATATCATGATTCATTATCAAAGGAAGTCAGGGCAGGAACTCTAGCAGGGTAGGATCCTGGAGGCAGGAGCTGATGCAGAGGCCATGGAAGCTGCTACTTACAGGTTTGTTCCCTATGGCTTGCTCAGCCTGCTTTCTTATAGCACCCAGGACCACAATCGGCTGGACCTCCCCCATTAATCACTAATTAAGAAAATGCCCTATAGCTGGATCTTATGGAGGCACTTTCTCAGTTGAGGTTCCCTCGTTTCAGATGACTCTAGCTTGTGTCAAGTTGACATGGAACTATCCAGCACAGATATCAAGGGTACTCTTTTTTCAGGCTGGGGAGATGGCTCAGCCGTAAAGTGCTTGCTGCACTGGTGTGGGGACCTGGGTTTGAATCCCCATAACCCATGTAAATGCTGTTACTGTCCTGTGCGTCTGTAGTTCTAGCATGCCTTTGGTATGTGGGAGGCAGGGACAGAAGCCTGCAGCCCAGATAGCCCAGAATACCCAGTGGTGAACAAGGAGACCCTGCCTCAGACAAAGTGAAAGTGAAGATTAACAGCCAGTGTTGTCCTCTGACCTCCACAAGCACGTGGTAGCACATGTTGGCCTGCACTCCCAAACACGCACATGCACACATCCATAGGCATACACTCATCACACATTCAAAGGGAATTTAAGAAAGGCAAGTGTCCATTCTCTCCACACAACTGTGAGCATTTGTGGAGGTGGTGTGTCAGGCCTCTCCGCCTCAGCCTTCTTCTGCCCTTCCCTTTCCACGTCCTTCTCTTTGGATGGAGAAGAGAGTTGGTACATCAGAATCAGCTGCTCACTTCCCTCCACTCGGGAATCACTTACTCCCGTTAGTACAGGCCCATGGCTCTCTGTAATATTCATTGAGTTACGGTCTAATGCTGTTAGTTTACCCATCAAATTGTCCCTTATTTATTTACATCGAAATAAAGGACTAATGGCTCTCCATAACCCACAGTGAGTTATCAACAAGTGCTGTATCAGTTTGCTGGTCACACTGTTCCATCTGTGCCACTGGAGTTCTTTCGGTGGGTGCCTGGGCCCCTTTGCCGTGTCTCAATAATTATACTTTGGGGTAACATTTCCAGCAATCTAAGTATTAGAACCAACCATCTCCCCAAGGGTCCATGTGTATTAGTGTGAATTCTCCAGAGGGGGAAAATAGGAGATAGATGGATTAGTAGATGGACAGGTGAATGGGAGAATGCATGGATGAAAATAGGTAGGTAGGTAGGCAGTAGACAGATTGCAGATGGTACATTGACAGACAGGTGGTAGATAGGAATGTAGACAGGTGATATATATATATATATATATATTATATCGATCTATAGACAATTGATGATAAATAAGATAGATTAATGACATAATAAATGATAGATAAGTAATAGAGAGATGACATATGGATGAGTAGGTAGATAGATAGTTAGATAGATAGATAGATAGATAGATAGATAGATAGATAGATAGACAGACAGACAGATAGATAGGAGGTAGATAGATGACAGATAGGTCATTGACATGATATTTAGACAGACAGTTATCCACACAGACAACTCTAGCCTTGTCTCCTTGCTTTCCTGTGAGCTATTAGGGGACAGAGCTCTGGCCTCAAACACCTCCATCCATTTATTTATTAGTTCAATCCCAGCTTATAAGTAGAATGAATTAACAAGGAAACCCTGATCTTCGTGGAAAGTCTCCTTACCGACTAGAGCTCAGAGCTCACGTATTTAGTTAAGTCCCCAGTCATTTCCAGAATTACTTGGGTTAGCATCATTTCCTGCCACACCTTCGGGGAAGTTATTTCCTACAGTTGTAATATAGGTGGATTTTAAAGAACTGCTTATCTTTTTGTTATTGTTATGTGTGCATATGATGTGTGACGGGAGACACAAATGCCCCCGCGGCATGTGTGTGAAGACCTAGGGCAAGTCTATGATGTCTACCCTCTACTTCCACCTGTATATGGGTTCTGGGAACCGAACTCAGAGGGTCAGGCTTGACACAATGGAAACCTCAGAGTAACTTACACAAAAGAAGTGTGTTTCCCACAGGTCTGGAGGCTGCAAATCAGAGAAGAAATCATTTGATTGGGCTTGTGGCTTTAGAAGACTCAGAAGTCCATCATGGCAAGGAGCGAGGCGGCTCTCAGCAGACGTGTTGGTTGGAGCAGCAGATGAGCTCACATCTCAACTGCAAATTGGAAACAAAGAGGCACTCAGTGGTGGCGGGATGGCATAAGTCTTTAAAATATCAGAGCCCACCCCCAGTGACACACTTCCTCCAACTAGGCCATACCGCATAATCCTTCCCAAGCAGTTCACCAACTCGGGACCATGTATTCAAATAGCCCCGACTTATGAGGCCATTCTCACTCAAAGCCCCACGAAGGGTCTCCCCCATATCTTTTTCCTCACTTCTTATTTATATTATATTCTCTCATATCTTCAGGCAGCCTTTCTTCTAGCATGAGTGCCTGTGCCCACAGTTTCCCTTTCCCTAAAGATACAGTCATCAAATCAACACCCACCTTGTATGACTTTAACTAATTACTAATGCAAAACTCTGATTTTCACATAAGTTTGGATTATGGAGTCCTAGGGGTTAGGCCTGAATCCTACTCCATTTGGAATGAAGCCCACAATGATTGCCAAGGGGCAACCAAGAATTATCTGGAATTATTAACTCTGATTTAGCACCTTTTTCCCATCCAGGAAGTCTTGATCCATTCTAGAAAAGAAACATCAACATGGAGCCATTAAAAAGGTCAAGTGAAGAGAAATCCACGCCTATGGAGATCTCAGCCACTAGGAATCCCAGGAGTGGAAAAGTCCAAGAGGAGAGGACCTCTCCTTCTCCTCTGGGGGGACACACCGCTGTCTTAGGGGTATCACACATTTCCAGGTGATGTTATCTGTGCTTGGGTGTAGGTGTCCTTGTGAGGTATACATCCCAGAGCATCTTAAGGTATTCATATGTTCCTCCATGTTTTTTATTTGTTAAGCCAACACACACTAGAATTTTAACTGGTTCATGCAGGGATCCCTACTTTGCATATTGAAAAAATCATTTTAAAGAAAAAGGACTGAGAAATTTTGACTTTGCTATAAAATTGAGTAATCAAGATAGACTGGTCCTGGAAAAGAATTGACAAATGAGAGAGAGAGAGAGAGAGAGAGAGAG
Organism: Microtus pennsylvanicus; assembly: GCF_037038515.1. Taxonomy (NCBI): domain Eukaryota; kingdom Metazoa; phylum Chordata; class Mammalia; order Rodentia; family Cricetidae; genus Microtus; species Microtus pennsylvanicus. Next base: position 132,633,950 of record NC_134579.1, on the reverse strand, counting down.
AGAGAGAGAACTTAGAAACAGATATTCGTGTTGGTTTCTGTGGGCTATGCTGCCTCCTAAGACCATGTTTATTTTGTTTTGTTTGGTTTTTCGAGACAGGGTTTCTCTGTGGCTTTGGAGCCTGTCCTGGAATTAGCTCTATAGACCAGGCTGGTCTCGAACTCACAGAGATGCGCCTGCCTCTGCCTCCCGAGTGCTGGGATTAAAGGCGTGCGCCACCATCGCCCAGCATAAGACCATGTTGATGTTCGTGGTCTATTTTACCACTGGAGGACAAATGGATGTTTGTGGGCTGAGCTGCTGCCTGAGGCCATGTTAATGCTGGTGGCCCATGCTACTGCCAAAGGCTGGGAGGAAGTCTGTGGTCCATGATGCCCCTGGAGGCCTATCGATGTCTGTGGTCTGTACCACCAGCGGAGACCATGTTGGTGTTCATGGCCATGTTGGCGGCCATGCCCGGTGCTGCTGCCACTGGCAGTCGTGATGATGCCCATGGTCCACACTGAGGTTGAGAGTTGTGTTGATGTCCAAGGTCTGTACTGCCACCAGAGACCTTGCTGAGATTCATGGTTTGGACTGTAGCCTGAGGCCAATGGATGTCAGTGGTCTCTGCTGTTGCCAGAAACCATGTGAACTCCATGAGCCGCGCTGCCACTGACTGTAAGGTCAAGAAAGCTTCTTTTGCAGTGGTATTGATGACTGTAGACTCACACTTGAGAATATGAGACACAAAAGGCTCCCACCACAACTCCCCCCTCCCAAAAGAAAAAGAAACAGCATAGACAAGAAGCCATTGATGAGAACTCCTAAAACTTGAAATAGGGATGCTGAAGTACAGATCTCCAGAGGTGATGGCTTCTGGTGGGGGTGGGGGTGAGGAAGGACTCAGTTTTCTCTAAGGGGCTGGCCACTAAGAGTTTGACCATGCTCCAGTGAGTATATGGGCAACACAAGTTGGACTTGGTTTATTTCTTGGACTTGGTATATTTCTACTTCTCCTTCTCCTCCTCCTTCTTCTCCTCCTCCTCCTCCTTCTCCTTCTTCTTCTCTCAGGGGAGGTCATAAGGGTGAGGGGGTGAACCTGAGAAGACTGGGAATGAATGTGATCAAGGTACACTATGTAAAATTCCCAAACAATCAACAAAAATATTGCTGGAAAAAAAGAAATAGATACTAGTAAGTGCAGTTATTTGATTTTTTTTACAAAGATGCTAAGCAATCTAGAAAGTTGTGAGCAAAGATGCCAGGGAAATTGAATTTAGTAGAGGAAAACAAATGAACTTTAACCCCTGGATCAACCAAGGTTTTATCAGAAAACAGAGCCACTACGGGTGACAGGACAGGCATTCAAACTGCCTCGTGCAAGTTGTTGCCATTGTGGCTGAGGGAGTGGCTCAGCTGGGTAAAGTTCTTGCTATGTAAGTGTGAGAACCAGGGTCTGACTTCCCCGAGCCCACGTAAATGCTAGGTGGATGCAGTGACCCGCTTACATGCTTACAGTCCCAGTACTCTAGAGGCGGCACCGGGATTGCCAGAGCAAGTCGGCAAGTGAGCCCAGCTGAATCATATGAGCCCTGGGTTCTAGTGAGAGACCCTGCCTCGGTATATAAGGTGGAAGACAAATGAGGAAGACACGCACGTCTACCTCTGGTTTCCACATGCTCCTGCACACATGCATGTGATCACACACACACACACACACACACACACACACACACACACACCCCTTCTTATTATTCTATAATGCAGAGCTTTGTGCGGAAAAGATTTTGAAGTGATGTTTCTCATAGGAAAACATGGATGAACAGAAAGTGCAAGAGAAAATACTCAACTCCAGTAGTTCTCGGGAGAATGCAGATGGAGTTCACAAGAAGACACCATGGCACGCCATCCAGAATAATTAAAATGCAACAGACTTGTCAACTCCATATGCTGGTGAGTACGGGGACAGCAGGGGCTCTCGGATGTGTGTGAGTGGGCAAGCCTAACAAGGACACTAACTTTGCAATCCATCAAAATATGGACGAGAAAGCAGATGGTTTTCCGAAAATGAACTACAACAGGCTCCTTCCCGCCAGGACTGGTACAATGACATCTGATCTGCCTCTTTTCTAGACGTGGAGTCTGTGGGCTGTGACTGCTGCTACTAATGCCACTGAGTGGAATTAATGTTATGTGACTTACAGGTTCGTGGTGCTTGGAGGCCTGAGCTGTCCAGTAAGAGTTTGTACGTGCATGTGGCACTTGGAATGGAATCTAGAGTCCTCTGCATGCTAGGCAAGTGCTCTATTACTGAACAACACCCGCAACCTGCTACTGGGGGATTCTAGGTAGGGGCTCTACCACTGAGCCACACCCCAGCCCCTCACTGGGGGATTCTAGGCAGGGGCTCTACCACTGAGCCACACCCTATCCCCAAAAGAAGATTTTCTTATGATCTAATTAAAAACTGTCCGATTATTAATATCATCAAAAAATAAACAGGCTCACTAGGCAGGGAACAGGCTCGAGCTCTGACTGCTTCTTGGCCGTTTCTCATGGAAAAGGAAGGAAGCCATAGATGGCACAGGGAAGATCCCGGAGGACAAAACCAAGACTATGAGAAGCAATTCCAACAGAGTAACACAGAGCTCCGAGGAACTACAGCATGTGCCCAACCACATTTCAGAACTGATGTCTGGTGTCTCTGTGAGGCTCCATTTCCCCTTCTCCACAGGCACAGGGCTGGTAGTGGTAGGGACACAGACAAGTGTCTGTTTGGTTCCCACATCGTCGTCTGGAGGAGTTTGCAGAGGAGCACACCTGAGGAGCCTTATACATGCCTGGTTTTCACGGAATGAAACTCTGGGACTCTAATAGAGTCCAGGTCTGTGGGTTAATAGAAGGAACTGGGGATTGTTAGCTCCTCAGAAAAGTGCGTACCTTTCACAAGATTCCTTCCAGGTATCTAGAGAACCTAAGCCTGCAAGCCACAGCGATACGTGAATATCCACTTTACTGTTTGCGACAGTCAAGGGACAGAAGCGGTGTAGGTGCTGCCACTGACAGATGAATGGATCGTTCTAATCTGATGTGTACGCCGGAGCATTGCTCGGTCCGAAAGAAGGAAAAGGGTTACAATTTTCATGAAAACGGTTGGGGCAGGAAAGCACTGGTGTGTGACAATTCATTCTCACTGTCGGCTTGATTGGCTTAAGAGACATCTAGGGCATTAGTGAAGCCCACCTTTGGGTCTGTCTGTGAGGTTGTTTCCAGAGAGGATTGATTGAGAGAGAAAAGACCCACCCTGAATGTGGGTAAAGCCATTGCATGGGTCAGGGTCCTTGGCTGACTGAAAATGGGAAGTCTGGGACGTCAGCTAAGCACCAACGTTACCTTTTCTCTAATTCCTCACCTGCCAGGGGGTGAGCAAGCAGCGCCCTAGTGCCAAGGACAGTGCCAACACACGCGGCTATGAAAATACAAGCCAGACATGGTGGCACGCGTCTTTAATCTCAGTACTCTAGAGGCAGAGGTAAGCCTGTTGAGTTCGAGAACAGCATGGTCTACACAGAACAACCTTGTCTCATAAAAAGAGAAAATCAAGAAAGCAGAAGGGGAATAATATTTGGAGATAGGAAAGGATTCAATAGGAGGGGGATGGGTAGTGAAAGGGGAATAGGTAGTCAGTCTAAACAAAGTACATGAAAATCATGTAAGAAAAATCATTTGGGCCAGAGCGATGGCTCCACAGGTTAAAACCAGCTGCACCAGCCTGCTGACCTGAGTACGATCCCTGGAACCCACAAAGGTGAAAGAAGAGAAGAGACCCCCACAAAGTCATCCTCTGATCTCCATATGTATTTTGTAGCACACAAGAGCCTGCACACACTCATCATACATGCAAACAATAATAATAAAAAAATGATTTTTAAATGTGTAATTTCTGCAAGAGATATAAGCTAATAAATTTTTCCTTGAGGAGCCAGAGAGATTACTCAGCTGTTCGACTGATGGTGTCCTTTTCCCTGCAAGAGTTTTTCAGTTTCATGAGGTTCCCTTAATTAATTGTTGGTCTTAGTGTCTGCATGATTGGTGTTCTGTTCAGGAAGTCTCCTGTGCCATGCGTTCAAGGCTGTTCCCTACTTCCTCTTCTATCTCGTTTAGTGTATCTGGTTTTATGTTGAGAATTCTGTGCTAAAATCATCTGTCTGTCTGTCTGTCTCTCTCTCTCTCTCTCTCTTTTTTTGGTTGGGTTAATTTTAATGACAACTTCTATTTCTTTGGGGTTATAGGTCTATCTAAATGGTTTATCTGATCTTGGTTTAACTTTGATAAATGGTACCTATCTAAAAAAATTATCTACTTCTTTAAGATTTTCCAATTTGATATAGATTTTTACAGCTTGTCATTACGATTCTTTGAATTTCCTCACTGTCTGTTGTTATTTCCCCTTTTCATTTCTTATTTTGTTAATTTGAATGTTTTCTCTCTACCTTTTAAATAGTTTGGAAAAGGTTTTTCTATCTTGTTGATTTTCCCAAAGAACCAATTTTTTGTTTCGTTGATCTCTTTGTTTCTATTTTATTGATTTCACCCCCCAGTTTGATTATTTCTTGCCCTATACTCCTCTTGGGTGTGATTACTTCTTTTTGTACTAGAGCTTTCTAGTGTGCTATTAAGTTGCTAGTGTGAAATCTCTCCAATTTGTTTTCTGTAAGCACTTAGTGCCGATTTCGTTATGTACCATAAGTTTGGGTATGCTGTGTATTCATTTTGATTGAATTCTAAAAAGTCTTATTTATTTCTTTATTTCTGTCCTGATCCACTTTTCATTCAGTAGAGAGTTGTTCAGTTTCCATGAGTTTGTAAGCTTTCTGTTGATTTTGTTGTTGAAATCCAGCTTTAATCCATGGTAATCTGATAAAATGCAGGGAGTTATAAATTTTCCTATATCTACTGAGACTTTCTTTGCATCTGAGTATGTGGTCAATCTTGGAGAAAGTCCATGAAGTTCAGAGAAGAAGGTATATTTTCTTGTGTTTGGGTGAAATGTCCTGTAAAAAATAACATCAGTTAGCTCTAGCATTTCTTTGTTTAGTTTTTGTCTGGATGACAGCCCATTGGCAAGAGTTGGGTAGTAAAGTCTCCCACTATCACTGTGTGAGGGTCAATATGTGATTTAAGATGCAATAGTGTAGGGGCTGGAGAGATGGCTCAGCCATTAAGAGCATTGCGTGTTCTTCCAAAGGCCCCGAGTTCGATTCCAGCAACCACATGGTGGCTCACAACCATCTGTAATGAGGTCTGGTGTCGTCTTCTAGCCTGCAGGCATATAAGTAAACAGAATATTGTATATATAATAAATAAATATTTCAAAAAAAGATGCAATAGTGTTTCTTTTACAAACGTGGTGCCTTTTTGTTTGAGGTATAGTAGAGATGTTAAGAATTGCAATGTCAGGTTGTTAGATTTTTCTTTTGATGAGAATGTAGTGTCCTTCCCAGTCTCTTCTAATTAATTTTGTACTGAAGTTGATTTTGTCAGATTTTAGAATGATTACTCCAGTTTGTTTCCTAGGTTCATTTGCTTGGTATATCTTTTTCCAACCGTTTACTCTGAGGTAATGTCTATTCTTGATTTTGAGGTGTGTTTCTTGGATACAACAGAAGGATGGATCCAGTTTCCACATCCATTCTGTTAGTCTGTGTCTTTTGTGAGGGGGAATTGGATGTTTTGCAGGGTAAAGTAGTCTGTGGTCTCTTAGAGTCTGCAGCACATCTGTCCAGGCCCTCCTGGCTTTTGGATTCTCCATTGAGAAGTTGGATGTAATTCTAATAGGTCTGCTGTTATATGTGTCTTGCTCTTTTCCCTTTGCCATTTGTAATAATCTTTATTTGTTCTGAATGTTTTGTGTTTCAGTTATTATGTGGCGAGGGGACTTTATTTTCTGATCCAATCTATTTTGTGTTATTTAAGTTTCTTGTAGATTTTATAGGCATCTCCTTCTTTAGGTTAGGAAAAATTTCTTGTATGGTTTTGTTGAAAATATTTTCTGGGCCTTTGAGCTGGGATTCTTCTCCTTCCTCTGTTTCTGTTATTCTTAGATTTTGTCTTTTCATAGTGTCCCAGATTTCCTGGATGTTTTGTGTCAGGAACTTTTTAGCTCTAACACTTTCTTTGACTGATGTATTCATTTTTTCTATCTTATCTTCAATGCCTGAGATTCTCTCTTCTATCTCTTGTATTCTGTTGGTGGAGCTTACCCTTGCCGTTCCTGCTCGAATGCTTAGTATTTCATTTCCAGGATTTCATCAGTTTGTGTTTTCTTTATTGCTTCTGTTCCGATTTTCAAGTTTTGAACAGTTTTATTCATTTTCTTCAACTGTTTGCTCTTCTTTTTTCTCTTTTCCTCCAATTACTTGTTTGTGTTTTCCTAGATTTCTTTAAAGGATTTACTTAGTTCTTCTTTAAGGACCTCTATCATCTTCACACAGTTGGTTTTATATCTTTTACTGTGCTTCAACTATGCTGGCCTATTCAAGACCTGCTGGGGTAGGATAGCTGAGCTCTGGTGGAAACAAAATTCCCCCAGCTGTTGTTAACTGTGTTCTTATGCTGACATCTGGGTTTGGGGTGATTATAGGTCTAGGTGCTGATTTCTGGGTTAGTTTCTGTTGGGTGGTGCTTTGTTTCCTGGCTTCTGTTTCCTCTCTGGATTTTCAGAGTGTGGTGGTCGTGTGTTCCCTGTTTTATTGGCCGGCTCACTGCTGTTCACAGGGAATACCTGCTGGTGTTGGAGACCGGGATACAGTGAAAGGCATGTGGGGGACGATATGTGGGTTCCACGGGAGGTGTGCTGGGGAGGCTTTAGCTGCCGATCTGTGACAGTGCTGAGGACAAGGCTGAGGGATTGGGTCTAGGGAAAGAGAGGGAGGGGAGAAGGTCTAGGGCAGCCTAAGGCTTGACCTGTGCTAATAACTTTATAAAAAAAAAGAATTATTGATCTATCAGATGGGTTTCATGGGTAAACATGCTTTCCGCCAAGGCTGATAACCTGTGCTAAGTCCCTAGGTCCCCACATGGTGGAAGGAGAGAAGAGACTTCTGTAAGTTGTCCTTTGACCTACACACACATGCACACATACCAAATAAATAAACAAATGTAATACAGTGTGTAATAAAAAACTTAGCAAGAATTCTTATGACCTAAGGGGCAAGTACAGTCAGTCTTTCCAAAGACTGCCGTGGTGTGCACATCCTGTGGGTTTTCTACAAGAAGACCTTGTCCTGTCATAACCCAGACGTGGAGTGTAATTCTCTGAGTCTTTGTCTCCTTTGGCCAGTAAGAATCAAGGCTGTAACTTCTCAGTTTGTGTAACAAGAACAATGTAACTTCTGCCTTGACAGCCAGAACTCACACTTGGAGCTCTGAGCGGCTGCACAAAAAGTCTGAGTACTTTGAGGCGACCATACTGGAGGACCCACACATGCTGCTGGTGACTTCCACCCAAGCAAGTATGGTGTCTTTAGTTGTTTCTAGTCCGGACTCTCCCTCGGCCTAATGTCTTCCAAGCAGAGGCTTCAGCCTAGTTCAGCAGTTCTCAACCTTCCTAACGCTGCCCCCCTTTAATACCGTTCCTCAAGATATGCTGATCCCAACAATAAAATTCTCTCACTGCTACTTCATAAACTGTAATTTTCCTACTGTTATGAATTGTTACATACACACCTGATAGGCAACCCCAAAGGGATTGGGACCCACAGGTTGAGAACTACAGTTCTAGACCAAGGGGCAGCCAGCCTCACCATGCTCTGTTTGAACCCATACCTCCTGCAGCCCTGCCCCTACTGAACAGCTGCCATTCTAAGTCACTACGTCTCAGGGAGTCGCTATGCACCCCCTGGAAGTGGGCTGAGAGCTGGAAGGAGAGGCAGAGATAGACGAGCCCCTGTGTGGTGAAACCCGTGCGGCTGTTTTGCTTGCATGGCTGGGTGGGAGTTTGCTCCATGCTCCCTTCAGCTTTTCTGCACACTTGAGCGTGTCTACGGTGAGAGAAAGACGGGAACACTAGCTAGTACCAGTTAGTATTTACTATGTATTGCAGCCCTCTGGGGTCTATGTCAAGCACCCTTTGTAGCTAATCCTCCGAAGACCTGCACAGGTTGCTGGTGTATTCGTCTCAGGTTTACAGGTGAGGCAAACCAAGACCAAAGAGAGGTCCAGTCAGTGCAGTAACAATCCTAATGCAGAGTAGGGGGACGGTTCCCAGTCAGCTCTGGGGACCCTGGAACAGATGCTGCCTGAGCCTAGCACTCAGGCTCTCCGGGCACCTCTCTCCATTGCTGTGATAAAAAAGGTCAAAACAACGAAGGGTTTCTGACGACTTCTTTGTCTCTATAGTTCTCTAATACTGGGTTATACTTTCCTGGAGTGAGTCCCAAAGTTCTTGTTTTTCCTCCTAGGATGGCATTCTTGCCTTCTCAGTGTTGCTGGTCATTTTCTATTATCAGGTGGTAAGAAAATCTCCTTTGAGGGTGGGAACATGGCTCAGTGGTAGAGCCTCAACCTAGAATCCCCCAGTGAGGGACTGGGGGTGTGGCTCAGTGGTAGAGCCCCTGCCTAGAATTCCCCAGTGAGGGGCTGGGGCGTGGCTCAGTGGTAGAGCCCCTGCCTAGAATCCCCCAGTGAGGGGCTGGGGTGTGACTCAGTGGTAGAACCCCTGCCTAGAATCCCCCAGGGAGGGGCTGGGACACGGCTCAGTGGTGGATCTTTTGTCTAAAATCTCTCAGTGAGTCTGTAAAAAAATGTGAGACCTCCTTTTGCTATTCTGAAAATAGGGCAACCTCTTTTTATACGTGAGAATAATGTGAGGACATTGTATTACTTTATATAAGTTGTCCAAGTCCAAACAGTATCAAGGAAAAGGGCATAGTCCCCACATAGGTCACCCGGGTCTTCTGAGGCCATGTCCGGTATATCTTATAACGTTTCTATTAACTGGTCCCTAGACTTGAGATGGAGGAGCACGTGCTCACGGGTGCCTGTGACTTTCACAGGGTATTCCCACCAGAGCTTTCAGGAAGAGAGTAACCTGTGCTTCTTCCTGGAGAGGGGATGTTTTCTTTCCCGGTTTTAGCTATCACCACTGGGCTGTGAGACACAGGCCAGATTCCTGGCAGCTCACCGGGGTGTTCAGCGTTTGTCTTCCCCAACAGCAGTGGCTTACAACTTTGTGCCCTGGATCTGGTGCCTGCTATAGGTTGGCAGAGCTGCAAGCAGCCTGGCCTAGTCTGTCTTCTAAGTGCCTGGTTTTCTCCAGGAGGTGGCTGCCTAGCCGGCCCAGCCACTAACCTCTGATGCTGGAACTGGTTATTACAACTGGCAGACACACATTCCAGAGCTGGCTGACCCCTAACTTGACCTGATCGACTTCATCTGAGACCCGACACCAACCAGCACTAGGATCTCATTCCAAGTTCCCTTCGGATGGCCGTCACGTGTGAAGAAGCTTGGGCGGGGGGGGGGGGGGGGGGTTGCCCAGCTGCACAGCCATCTCGATCCTGATCTGGGACTCAAGCTGGAGAATCACCCGTCCGCCTTGCCTGAGGTCTAGCAGTCCAAGGAGCTCGTCGCCTGAGGTCTCCCGAGCACTCTGGTTCCAGAAGGTTTGGCTGGGCAAGCTAGAGGCTGCGGGGAGGCAGCTGTGAGCAGACTGCTTCAGGCTGCTTGAGGCCAGAGCCCAAGGGCCTGGGTCGTGTTGCTTAGCAACGGGACCTCGTCTGGGCTCGGTCCTCCGGGTTCCTGTCCCCTTCCCCCACTGAGGCTCAGTCCAGCCTGAGCACCAGAGCCAAGGGAGTGTCCCAGGAGGAACTGGAGCCGCTCAGGTGTAGAAGCGCTGACCAAGAGCTGCCTTATCTGCACGTGACTTAGGGAACAGGAGAGCCCCAGGCGGAGAAGACAAGTCGGCTTCCGCCCTGGCTCTGCCAGCTCCAGTTCAAACGAGTCTTTCCGGTGGGGCTGCCCAGCCAGAGCTGCCCCGCCCCAGCCTCTCGGAACCGGCCGGGAGACGTGCTGCACCCCGCCCAGGCCGAAGGCGAGCTCTGAGGTCAGGCACGAAGCTGGACTCGCGGGAGGGGGCGGGTAATGGGGTGGGACGTGCTTTTCCCGCTCCTCCCTCCTCCCCATTCCCGTCCTGTAGCTCCGTAGGGTCACCCTACCTAGCTTCCCCAGTGATGTGAGAAAAAGACCTCAAGTCCAATTTCATGATTTCATAGTTGGGGAAACTGAGTCACCACGACCTGTCCCAAAGTCATTCCATGAGCTAGTAAACAACAAAGCCCTCAAGGAGAGCCCTAACAGAGGTGTTCTGGAGTCGACCACAGGGGTCAAGGACATAGAAAAGTCTGGCTGTTTCTCCATCTTCTCGAAAATTAATAAGGAAGACAAGGTCCCTTTCTTTCCTCAACTGAGCCGATTCCGCCTAAGTTCAGAGGTCTGCAGGGCAAGGCCTCCCTCCCCCCAGCCTGGCTCTCACATGGCCCAGAAAGCATAGTAAAGGAAGCCGGGATTGGGAGCCCGGCTTTTCTATCCTCAGCGGGAAGGTCTCTGATCGCCCAAGCCTTCTCTTTCAAAATCACAGGGAACAAAGGCCCCAAAGGAAGGTACCCCGGAGCCTGCCTAACCTTGACTCCAGCTCGCGGTGGACGTTTGATCAAGAAAGTTGGTCAGTTTCTCAAAATGCAAAATCGATGGTGTTTCTTTGGGGTATTCTCTTTGCTGGGAACAAGAGGGGATGAGCCAGTTTCTTAAATTCTGTCTTGATAGCATCCCTCCTTCCACTCACGATTTCCCTGCAGCCAGAAAGACCTCAGCAGCTTCGGTTTTATGACTTTTAGAAAATACAATTTTGATGAATTTTATCTATGCCTCAAATTAGACGATTCCTTGATTACAGGAGAAGACATTCACAAAGAGAAAGTCCAGACTTTCTGAGTAAGCCCTGGGGCAAGGCCTCCTTCAGCAAATCTCAGGGCAGGCTGGCCGTTCTCCTCACTGGAGGCCAAAAATGAAGCTAAAAGGTCTTCTTCTAGCAGCTCCAACCCAGCCCTGACAGTTAATTTGTGGTTAGAGAAGAAGAGCTCAACCCAGTAACCCAGGCCTGTAGCGCTAGTACTTGAGATACTGAGACAGTTCAAGTCCAGCCTGGGCTACATAGTGAGACTTGGTCTCAAAAAAGAAAGAAAGAAAATTGAAAAGAAAAGAAAGCATCCATGAAGGTCTGCTGAAAGTGGCCCATCTTTCCAGAAGATTCTAACTGGAGAGGAAGCAACTGCCTTGGTAAGTTCTTTTTAAACTGTGCTTCAGTGGTCAAATGATATCCAGGGTGAGTTCTCCTAAAAGAATTCTAGTTGTTATATGTGGAAGGCACAACAGGCAGAGTGGCACTGTCTGGCATGCCTAATGAGTCAATGGGTCCAGGAGTGATCTGTAACTGATCAGTCGCTAGAGAGAGCTAGCTTCTCTCTCTCTCTCTCTCTCTCTCTCTCTCTGTGTGTGTGTGTGTGTGTGTGTGCGTGTGTGTGTGTGTACATACTGGAGAAGCCAGAGGAGGATATGGGGTGCCCTGCTGTATCACTCTTTCTTATTCTCAAACTCTTTTTGTTGTTGGTCGTGGTTCTTATTTATTATTTCAAAGCTTTACTTAAATTTTTTCACAGATTTATATATGTTATGTGCATGACTATTTTGCTTGCATGTATTTCTACGTACCATGTGTGTGCCTGGTCCCCCTGGAACTGTAGTTATGATGGTTGTGAGCCACCTTGTGGGTTCTGGGAACTGAACCTGGGTTCTCTGAAAGAACAAGTGCTCTTAACCACTAAGCCATCTCTCCAGACTGTATTGTCTCTTGAAACAGGGTCTCTCACTGATTCAGGAGCAGGCTGACAGCCAGGAAGCCTCGGGGATCTTCCTGTTGGTGTCTCTCAGAGTGCTGGGGTGACATGCAGGCACATCAACCTGTGGCAGGTTTGTTTTCTCCACGTGTGTGTTGGGATTTGAACTCAGGGCCTCTCGCTTTCATAGCAGGTGTCTTTACCTGTTCTGTTTCCCCAGCCCTCTCTGCCATTATCACCGGCTTTTCCTCCTTCATCATTTAATTGTTTTGTTTTTTCAAGACAAGATTTCTTTGTGTAGTTCTGGCTGTCCTGGAACTCACTGTGTATACCAGGTTGGCCTTGAACTCACAGAGATCTTCCTGTCTTTGCCTCCTGAGTGCTGGAATTATAGGTGTGCGCCACTGCTGCCAGGATAGCACTGTGTCTTCTAATACAAAAGTCAGCACCAACTTTGATACCCATCCTTCCCTTCTGAACCCCAGATAATCTCAATCTCCCTCTCCCCTCTCCTTTCTCTCTCTCTGAACCCAGATGTTCTACCACTAACTTGCATCTTAAACCTGATTCTGACCTAGGTTTATCTAGATCCATTACCACACTTACAGGAAATGCAAACTAAGCAGAACATGTTAAATGCCACATAGATCAAAGCAATTCATTGCTTAAATAACTTTCTCAACAATGGTTTACAAGAAAAATCATCAAGATCGAATACATGGTAAAAAGATAGGGGTGACATTTTTAGGTCACTTGTAAATTTGAATATTGATGAGATACCCAACATTAAAAGATACATTGTTAGGTTTTTGTTTTGTTTTGTTTTTTAAATAGCGGAAGTATTATGGTTATATTTTCCAGTCATCATTCATGCTAAAATGTTTACAGACAAAATGAGTCAAAAGTATAGCAGAAATGAGGCTGGAGCTTGGATATTAGTGATCAGTATATGATGATTTGTCCTGTTAGCTTCCATATGATTATGTTTTTGTTTCTTTCTCAAGATACTTTGGGTAGTTGATTGGGTTTTTTAAAGATTTATTTTATTTTTAATTACATGTATGCGTGCGTGTGCACACAGGTATGTGCATATGTGAGTGCAGGTGCCCTTGGAAGCCAGTAGAGGGCATCAGATTCCCCTGGAGCAAGAGCTAGAGGCTATGAGCCATGTGTTGTGCGTGTGGAAACTGAACTCCTGTCCTCTTCTGTAAGCACAGTGTGTGCTCTTAACCTCTGGGCTATCTCTCCAGCCCTGCTTGGTTGCTTCTGAGACAAGGGTTTCACTGTGTTGCCCATGCTGGCCTCAAACTCTCAAGCCTTTTGTCCCCACCCCAACTCCAGGGCTGGGATTATAGGTTTGTAGTATCACTCCTAGGCTTTTCAGGTTTCAATTTGTAAACCCATGTTGGAGCCCATAACTGGGTCCTGAGACACCTGGGCCTCTCTGCCATCTGGACACATTCCACATCACCTGTAAATCCATGTTGGTGCCCAAGATTGGGTCCTGAGACACCTGGGCCTCTCCACCATCTGGACATATTCCACATCACCTGTAAACCCATGTTGGCGCCCATGACTGGGTCCTGAGACACCTGGGCCTCTGCACCATCTGGACACATTCCACATCACTTGTCTGTTCATCAGATGCCACTGGGACTCTCTGCTTGACCACCTGACATCATGGACCTCATTAGGAAATCAGATCAGAAAATGACAGAGGAGGAAGCTACTAGAGAGAAGCATTGCCCGTGCTGCAGAACCATTGTTTGCCATGAGTGTTGACATGTAGAAAGATCACCTGCACAGTTCCAACTCATGTTCTGTGAGATGAGGTGGTTAGGCTCATCTACAGGAAGGACATACCCAGTCCTAATACTCTTTGACAACAGCCTGCTGGAGAGCAACCTCTCCACGGACTTGCAAGACTCCTAGATGTCCTGCTATCAACCCTTCCTTTGTTAGAGAAATCACTCTGGCTTGAGCTGTTAATCTGAATCTCTTGGTTATAGTTGGAGACCAAGACATTATCATGCATGCCACTGCAGCCTTCATGGGAAGTGATGTCTTTGGGTTCAGTTTTTTTTTCTTTCTGTCCATGCAGTTTCCCCAGCTACTTTGCTAAGTGACTTTAGCTGTACTGGTCATCGTGCCCAGCCTCGGTAATTGACCATACTTGTGTCTCAGAGTGTGCGTGCCTGCAGTCAATGCCCTCAACTATCCTCGTCTTTGTTCCCTTTTGCTAATGCACACAAGGTCACATGTGTAACCAGGCCTTCAGGCTCACCAGGTGACTTGGAAAGTTTTGCCATAACAGGCCCAACTCTGCTCTGATGGCCCTTTTGCTCTTATGCATGACACACCTGTCAAGGAAGAGGCTGAAACAGAGGCAGGTGTTGGGTGAGTTGTTGGCTGTCTCACTTCTCCACTCGGTTGAGCAAACACTTTTGTGCGTTCTATTTATTCTTCACATCTTTTCCATTTCTACGGATGCTCGCACTTTAGAGATTTATATGCTTTTATTTTCTGTAGATGAGATTTCTGCATGTGTGTGTATCCCACGTGCACGAATACCTTTGTAGAACAAAAGAGGGCATCAAAGCCCTTTGAACTGGAGTCCCAGAGCCCCCACGTGAATGCTGAGAACTTAACCCTGGTCCTCTGCAAGCAAGAGCAGTGAACATGTTTAGTGACCGAGCCATCTCTCCAGCCCTGGATGCTGGCATTTTAAAGAATGATTTATGAGACTTTTAAAATGAATGTGTTAGTCAGACTTTGTGTTGCTATGACAACGTACCTGACAGACACAAACCGTGAAAGGAAATGTTTGTTTTGGCCCAGAGTGGCAGAGGATTTAGTCCATGGTCACTTGGTCAGATGTGGAGGAGAGGGGAGAACGTACGGCAACAGGATCATATGAAGGGAGACTGTTTACCTTATGGTGGACAGGAAACAGGAAAGGGGAGGAGGAGGGAGAGGAGCAGAGAAACATGATACAGCCCTCTTGGCCTGCTGTGGTGGCACTTGCCTTTCATCTGAGTACTCTGGAGGCAGGGGCAGGTGGATCTCTGTGAGTTCAAGGCCAACCTGGGTTACATAGATAATTCTAGGTCAGTGACATAGTGGGAATAGGGGGACTCATTTCAAAATAAAAAGAAAGAAGGAAAGAGAGAGAGAGAGGAGGAGGAAGGGAAAAGAAAGGAAGAAAAAAAGAAAAAGTGAGCCTCACAGACATGCCCCCAGTAACCCACTTCCTCCAACTAGGTTCTAGCCTCTAAAGTTCCAGAACTTTCCAACATAGTGCAACTAACTGGTAACCAAACATTAAATATGCGAGCCTGTGGAGGGCATTTCAGATTCCAACCATAACAATAAATAAAATGGAAATCTCTAATGCTGGTTTCTGTGTGTTTGCTGATAGATTTTCCAAGTGCTGTGTGGCTCAGCCAAATACTTTGTCTTCTCAGGAGCCTGGCAAGTGTTTGTTCTGCAAGTGATTCAGAGCCTGGCGGAGAGCTGGGAGAGCCCGTTGTTCTTGTTGTTATGAACCGAAGACGTATTTTTACTGTGGGAAAAGGTACTAGAAAGCTCTCTCTGTTGTAGTGTGTGTTTCCAAGGCCTGCTCAAAAGTTCTTTATGCTAATTTAATTAGAATAATTTACTCGAACAGAAAAACTATAATTTTGTACTTTTTCCAACCAGTGTAACCAACTTATATTCTTTTTGACCTACCCAGATGGAATTTATTACTCCAAAGCCAATAGTCTAAACTTTAATTTGTGCACTAACCATCATTATAGGTGAAGAATTATGCTAAAGAAATATTTGGGAAATCTGCTCTTGTCTCTGGAACACCAGCCTGGATCAAACAAAGCCTCCCACCTCGAGCAGTGAGGATGGCTAGATAATTTTAAAAACAATTCTAAAATACCAGAGAGCTTCTCAGACAGTAAGAACATGAGGAGGCAAATTCCTGGAGAGAAGACAATCGAGGAAGATGAACCTTCTGTTTAGCTGCATTCTCTCCCTCCCAGTGTTTGGCCCTAGGAACGACGCTTCAAGGCTAAGAAGCTGAGCCCAGCTTTGACTGTCTCAGAATGACCCTGACAATGTCCTGGGCTCTTGGATAGGGTCTCTGAAAAGATGTAAGGGTAAAACCAACCAATCAGCCTCTGTGTTAGTTACTTTTCGATTGCCGTGATCAAAATATGTGACAGAGCAGCTTAAGGAGTGGAGGGCTTATTTTGGCTCACAGTTTCAAAGGGTTTCATTCCCTCACAATGCAGACGGCACAGCAACAGAGTGGTTCTGTCGGTGGCAATGAAGCACAAGGCAGCCGTTCTCATTATGGTAGACCAGGCAAAAAGCATGGAGACAGAGACTGAGGGGGTCTGTAACCTTTGAAGACCCACCCTTAGTGTCCTACATCTGCCAGGCATGCACCATCTCCTAAGGCTGTGCAGCTTTACAAACAACTCTACAGTCTGGATTGAGTATTCTGAATAGGAGCCTGGGAGAGGCATTTTAGATTGAAACCATAACAAAGACCAGCTCTCATGAAGATGGAGTTTAGATGTAAAGCAGATTAAGAAAGTCTAGCTCCCAGGCTAGAGAGATGGCTCAGAGGTTAAGAGCATTGGCTGCTCTTCCAGAGGTCCTGAGTTCAATTCCCAGCAACCACATGGTGGCTCACAACCATCTGTAATGAGATCTGGTGCCCTCTATTGGTATGCAGGCATACATGTAGGCAGAACACTGTATACATAATACATAAATAAATCTTAAAAAAGAAAAAACCAGTCTAGCTCCACAGCAACTGACAAAGGCAGAAAAAAAAATCTAGGAGAAACGTTATTTTACACCATCACATTGATTCTGTGAATCTCCATGTAAAAACAGCATTTACTAAACATACTAAGTGACAAGACCTCTTGACTGAAAAACAAGAGAAGAAACAGGCAAAAGAAACAGACCCGCGGAGCCCCAGTGGCCAGAGTTATCGGATGCAAAGCACAGACTTCATAACAACAGATGACTGATATGTTTAAGGAAAGAAAGGGGAACATGGAGAATTTCAATAAAATTCTGCTCAGGTTGGTAAAATAAAACACCACACTCTTAAAAGTAGAGGTGGGGACTGGAGAGGTGGCTCTGTGGTTAAGAGCACAGACTCTTCCAGAAGACCTGGGCTCAATTCCCAGCACCACATGGTGGCTCACAACTGTCTGCAACTCCAGTTTGAGGGGATCAGACTGCCTCTTCTCGTCCCCTCAGACTCCAGTCATGCACATGGTGCACAGACACACATGTAGGAGAAACATTCATACACATAAAATAAAAATGAAAAGCTTAAAAACAGAGGTATTTGTTGGGCATGGGACATACACCTTTAATACCAGCATTTAGGAGGCAGAGGCAGGTAGATCTCTTTGTGAGTTCAATTCCAGCCTGTTTTATGTAAACAAGTTTTGGGACGGGCAAGGCTACACAATGAGATTCTGTCTTACAAAATAAATAATAATAAATAAATAAATAATAAAAATCAAAATAAATAGTGACATTAGGGTCTGATAATGGCTGTATTTTGACTTAAAGACAGCCATCTTCTTGCTTTGTCTTTACATCACAGGGGAGAGGAGGAGGCAGGAAAACTGAGCTCCTCTCTCTCACTCTCTTTCTCTCTCAATATATATATGGTGAGTCACTGGGTATCAAATCCTAAGTGCTACAGCCCTGAGCTACAGCACCAGCTCTTGTTTACTTTTAATTTTAGGACAAGTTCTAAGTTGCCCAGACTAGCCTTAAACTTGTGGTCCCCCTGATTTTGTCTCCTGACTAGTGACATTTCTGACAAACGCATTCGCTGATCCTATAGGATCAAGACCTTACCCTTATGACCTTCATTAGCCTGTCTTAATTCTATGATAAGCTCCCTATTTCAAATGCAGTCACACTTTGGATTGGAATTTCAACCTTTGCATTTTGAGGACCATGGTTCAGTCTGTAACATGATCTCTAGAGCATAAATACTAAAAGAATGGTATACATACACACATGTGAAGAAGTAGACTAAGATTTTCTTCCAACTGAAGGTCAAGGAGAGACAAAGGAACATAAAACAAGTGACACGGGATGGTTCACAACCACCTGTAACCTAAATCCAGAGGACACAACTCCCCATCTGGCCCCTACAAACATGGAGCATGTAAACTCATACAGGTGCACACACACACACACACACACACACACACACACACTAAAATAGCAAAGTGTATGAATCCTGAGGCTGGAGAGATGGCTCAGAGGTTCAGAGCACTGGCTGCTCTTCCAGACCAGGTTTTGGTTCCCAGCACCCACATGGCAGCTCACAACTCGTTGTAACTCCAGTTCTTGGAGATCTGACACCCTCTCCTGGCCTCTGAGGAGACTAAACACACACAGTACACACACGTGTATTCAAGCAAAGCATATATTTTAAATAAATAAATCTCTAAAAATGAAATAAATGACACAAAGATATAGATTTGACCTCAAATATAGAAGTAATTATACTAAATATAAATTGATTAAATATTACAATCAAACTATAAAGATATTTCAGAGAAGGCGAATCATTAAACTCAACTACACATTGAGATGCACCTTAGAGAGAAAGTAGAGACAAGAGGTGGTGATGCATACTTGCCATCTCAGAACTTGGAAGATAGAGGCTGGAGGATTGTGTATTTGAAGGAAGCCTGAATATAATGCGAGATCATGTCTCAAGGAAAGAAGAGGAGAAGGACGCGGTGGGGAGGGCCTCAGTCCCCAGCCATCCATCTTCACTGCTCCTCAGAGGGACAGATGTGCAGAAATGAACTGAAAGTCATTGAGCATGCAATACTACAAAGGCACAGTATCCTGACAAGGGAGACACCTGTTCTTCCTGTAGACTACGTTTGTCCCTCCCTTGAGCATTGCTAACACACCTACTGAACACCCAATTTAGGCTGGCTACAGTGGTGTCCGTGCCAAAGAAGAAGTCATGGGTTTCTGGTGCTAAAGAAGGCACTTCAGAGGATATGCCATTTCAGCCAATCTTAATCAGATGGAGAGGTACATAGAAGAGCCAGGTATTCTGGCAGAGGCCACAGGTAGGCATGCAGGGTGAGTGTGAGCATCACTAGTCAGTGGGGCTGGGAGTTGGTACTTAGGCATGGACAGGTGTCAGGGCTAACAATCTCTGTGATAGAAGAATCTGTTAAGGGAAGGAGCAGGGTCTCCTCCTCTCTCACTGTCTCCTCAGTAGCTCTCCTCACCTTTATGACTGCCAAGGATTCCCTGAGTGGCATGGCCCAATCCCAGTCTCCTGTTTCTGAGATGTACCTAGAAAAATCACCTGTGGTACTTGAACAGTGTCCAAACACAGTTCCACAGCTCATCTGCCTGAAATCACGGAACAAAGGATGCTTGGGGATTGAAATCTCTTTGCATGGCCCTTCGTGCCCAGTTTTGGTTTGCTCATCTCTTTTGAGACAATCTCTGGGCTACTTTCAAACTTGAGATCCTCCTGCCTCAGCCTCCCTAGTGCTAGGATGTAGGCATGAACCACCACACCTGTCTCTGTCAGTACTCTTGAATCCTGGCTCTCTCTTCTTGAGGCAAGAGTCTTAGGGAAGGGTCTGTCTTATTTTCTTCTCCATGGGAAAACTATCAGAAACTCGGCAAGGATCTGAGAGGAAAGTCAGTATAGTACCTTATAGTAGTCAGACAGGAACTTCTTGTCCAGAGCAATGTTTTTGGTTTTGAAGTTCTGCTTCCAATGGGGAATCTTCTTATTCTTGTTAATGGAGTAAGCACCCTGAGAAAGCACACTGAGAAACAGGTGATCCTGCTAAAATTGTGCAATAGACGTCTTCCTACTTAAAGTTCCCAAGATGGCAAATTTCTTGTTCCCAGATGAAAAACATGGTTCTTGCCGAATTGTAAGGCAGTTGTTTATCACTCTGTAACTGCAGAATGGAAACTTCTTAGTAAAAGAACTGCTTAATTGTTGAAAACAATGAAATCTCGTAAGTGACCAAGTGTGACATTCACTGGTGCAATAGTGGTATGACTGTTACAGCAGTAACCAACCATTGAGACAGAATTTCACCATGTAACAGAAATCCTCCCTGACTTGAGCTCTCTGTGGAGACCAGGCTGGCCTTGAACTCACTCCCAAGCCCTGGAACTAAAATTGTGAGCCACCATACCTGGCTCCCAACTACTCTCTGATTAGATCTGAGGCCTGCTCCACAGGAGGGGAATCGCTGCTTGGCACTGGACACCTGGTAAAGAGCCCATGGCTAGGGAAGCCATAGGCCCTAAGGGGAACCTACTACTGTTGTTTTGCTAAATGGACATGTTGTCGAACCGCTATCTTTAGAACATATGGACATATGTTTATGTCCATAGATCAGTGGTGCTCTCAACTTTGGTCAGAGAAGTTTCTTTTTGCATTGGATGGTGATAAATGCACCTGGTCAGAGTACTGAGAGTAAATGCCTATTGAGTGTTCAGCCCAAAAGGAGACATCTATACCACTCCTCAAAGCTCAGGAAATATCGTGGAAGAGCAGGTTGAAGAAGGGGAGCGGTGCTTCTAAAGAATGTCTTCTGAGATAATATGAACTTTGTGCTCATGAACTCGGCAGCTGCAATTGTCTATGCAAGGCATGCAGAAGACTGGGTTTATCAAGATTCCATCAGGGATGGAGGAAAGTCTCAGGAGGCTCTACCTCTCCCTGAGGGATTATTGGCAATCAGTGGTTGCTGTGGGGGAGGGGTGACCTGGTATCATTTTCTTCAGTGGTGTAGCCAGTGTTAAGTCACCGGAGCTAACAATCTCACTTCATGTTCATGCAAACAATTCCAAACTTGGTGGGTTTCTCTTGCTCTTTGTCTCTCTCTTTCATACACACACACACACACACACACACACACACACACACACTCAGAACACACAAACATGTGCAAACCGGTAGCATCCAAGTAGGAAGGGGTTTGTTGAGAAGAGGGACTTTGATGGGAGGAGGAAGAAGATAATGGGGAGAACGTGAAAATGACCAAAGTTCATTATAGACATGTTTAAAACTGTCAAAAAATTACATATAAATATATACAGTTAGAACGGTCTGGCTGTTCAATGGTAGAGTACTTTCTAGAATCTCCCAGTCGTCTGGGGATGTGGCCAGTAGAGCTCTTGCCAACTGTGAATGAGGGCCTAGGTTCCATCCCCAGAACCAGGGGGAAAGAAGGGAGAAAGGTACTTAGCATCATCGCTCTGTGTTCTCAGAGGATCACAAGGAGGCTTCACTGCCTCGCGAGTCAGGCAGGGATGAAAGCTGAGGAGCGGGCTGGTGACTGTAAGAGCCTCTGCAGTGGCTGGAATGCCCACCTGTGTTTGTTTTCTCCCTCTGACCTAGGACATATCAGACAGCTGCATGGGTCGATTCTTCTTCCTCCCTCACCTAAGACCCACATAAAAATACTGTGCTAGCTTAAAAAAAAAAGTGAGTTGGACAGATTTTCATCAATGCATGGGAAAAGCATACAAAATTAAGAGCCAAACCACAGATACCGATACCCGATCAGTCCCTGTTATCTGCTCAGTCCCCTTAATAATCCAGTGGGGGAGGCATTGGCATACTCCAGGAGTAGGAATCAAGGTACAGAGGCCAGGCCTGGTGAACAGAGCCATTTCCTGGCCCTCTAGAGCTACCATCACCCCTTCCTCACATCCCCCTGACTTTGTGCACACATCTCCCTTAACACCCTGGAGCAACTGTCCTGGGCCTTTCTAGAACCTACTTTTTATCCCGCTGCCCTGTGGAGGTGTCTCCCTGATCACACCCGCCAGGGGGCTTATGAGGTTAGCAGCCATGCGGACAGAACGCCTCGGCAGAGCAGCACTACTCACAGAATTGCTCGGTTTCGCGTAGAAGCTAAACTTTTGGACAGCTGCTCTATACAATGCATGTGGGCCCCAGGCCCCCACAGCAGGCTTGGGGGTCAGGGATGGGCTCAGTCTGAGATGAAGCGCTCACATACAGGAAGCCGGTACTTCAGGGTGGGTACAGTGGCACCCAGGTAGCTAAGTCAAACTTATAATCACGCCAAGGGAAGCATGCTGCTCTCTTTCTGAAAGTCGAGACTTACAGGGGTTGGAGCTCTTCGGCTGGCTTGTGTCACCTCTGCTGTCCTCATATATGTTGTGTGCAGGCTCAAATGGTGGGCAGAGGGGTGACACACACACGTTTGTGTGTGTGTGTGTGTATATCATGTATACATACATACACACATACCACATACTAGGCAAATACTCTATCACTGAACTTCATCCCATCTCTTGACCTGTTTTTGTTTGTGTTTTTTGACAGGATCTTGTTACCTAGTCCAGGCTGACCTTGAACTCCAGCTCCCCCCAGCTCCAGCCTTCCAAGTGCCAGGATTACTGGTCTGCACTCCAACTCCAGTGCCATGTAGTGACAATGGAAACGGATCATGTCTTATCTTCTTTGAAATAAGCTGTCACTCAGCAGCTCTGCCAGTGTGACAGTTGTCAAATGCAGAATGCACAGAACAAGGAGCCCTGGAGGGCTGAGGAGCTAACAAAGCTGAGTAGCTGTGGCTCTCACCAGGCCTGGGTGCTCACAGCTGCGGGGAGATGGTTCTCACCGGGCCTGGGTGCCCACAGCTGGGGGGCAGTGGCTCTCACTGGGCCTGGGTGCCCACAGCTGCGGGGAGATGGTTCTCACCGGGCCTGGGTGCCCACAGCTGGGGGGCAGTGGCTCTCACTGGGCCTGGGTGCCCACAGCTGCGGGGAGATGGTTCTCACCGGGCCTGGGTGCCCACAGCTGGGGGGCAGTGGCTCTCACTGGGCCTGGGTGCCCACAGCTGGGGGGCAGTGGCTCTCACTGGGCCTGGGTGCCCACAGCTGGGGGGCAGTGGCTCTCACCAGGCCTGGGTGCTCACAGCTGGGGGATGATGGCTCTCACCAGGCCTGGGTGCCCACAGCTGCGGGGAGATGGTTCTCACCGGGCCTGGGTGCCCACAGCTGGGGGGCAGTGGCTCTCACTGGGCCTGAATTCTGACAGCTGCCTGTTTTCCCCTCCCCTCCACCATGGAGATTCCACTTCATGCCCATAATAGCCTCTTGTACAGACCTAGAGAGCTGGAGAGTAACCCTTCATACCTGATAAAATAATCATACCAAGGAACACACTCGCTCCAAGCATCATCGGCGAAGGCCCAGGGCCTCCTGCTGAAGCGGAAACCCCTGGTTTCAGAATACTCCAAAACCCTGGTGGGTAAGGCGTTGTACACACCTGTGCTTCTAGTGCTCTGGAGACAGAGACAGGAGGAGCATGGATTTAAGGCCAGCCTGGACTACACAGTGAAACCTAGTTTCAAAAATAAACACAGCTGCGGATGGTGGTGCCCAGCACTTGGGAGGCAGAGGCAGGCGGATCTCTGTGAGTTCAAGGCCAGCCTGGTCTACAGAGCAGAGTGTGTTCAAAGACAGCCAGGGCTACACAGAGAAACCCTGCCTCAGGAAAACCAACCCAACCCAAACAAACAAACAAAAAGAAATCTCCACCCTCCATTTCTGACCCCAATGACGCCCCTTTGTATGGCTACACAATGCCCTAAACCTTGGGTCTTCTGCCTGCTGGCCGCACATCTAGCCAGTCTCTCTAGTTTCCTGCCTGCCCTGGCTCCAGGCCAGAGGCCAGGTTGTCTGACAGAGGCCAGCCTGTTAAGGCCATAGGGCCAGAGATAGTGGCCACAGTTGATTGAAGCCCCTGTCTCCCTCACGCAGAAGCAGCGTAATTAATCAGGAAGTAATTAATTCAGACGCCAGTGGCGCATCACCCCGAGAGACAGGCTATCTCGTTGGACTGGGCCGGCAGCATCCAGGCTGTCTTACAGGGTTGGGATTCAAAGGAAAGAATCGGGTCACCAGCATTTTCAGTATCAGATTGAATGTTACATGAAAGTTATGAACTTCTGCCCCAAATCACACCTGCTGACTCTCAGGACCCTCAGTCCTCTCAGTGCTCCTTGAGCTTCCAGCTAGTGGTGCCTTGATGCTCAGGGATGATGTGCGTATGGGTCCGTTACCCATCATCCTCTGAGGTTCTAGGGGCTGGGGACCATGGGCAAAGTGTGGGTAGCTGTGCCTGGGCCCTGGTTGCACTGGTCTGCCTGTGCCTGCACTTCTAGAGCAGCTTGGTTCCGGAGCTCGGAGACGGGATCGAACGTGACAAGCAGAATGACATGAGTTCAAATCCCGCTCTTCCCAAAGTCCCGTATTAACCACTCTTCCGACTACTGTGGCACTTGAGCTCGGAGCCGGGATCGGACACGTGAGTTCAAATCCCACCCTTCCCAAAGTCCCTTATTAATGGCTCTTCCCGCTACTGTGGCAAAGCACCCAGCAAGAGCAAGAAGGAAACGGTTGATTTTGGTCTTAGTTGGGATTATCGTTCCTCTTGGTGGGGAAGGCTCTGTGGCAGGAACACGGGGCAGTCGGTCACACGGTATCCAGCATCAGAGAGAGGGAAGTGAATTCTGGGGCCCTGCTCGCTTGCTCCTTTTTATTCATTCTGGGACTCCAGTCCATAGTATGGTGGTTCCCACTTTCAGGCTGGGTGTTCCCACTCCAGCTAAACCTCTCTGGAGACACACCCAGGCTTGGATTTCCTAAGAGGTTCTGAACTGCATGAAGTTGACAGTCAAGACTGACCATTCACAGCTGGGAGTGGCCCACGCCCGCGAGGTGAAACGGGTCAGAGACTCTGTAAGTTCAAGGCTAGCCTAATCTACAGAGAGAGTTCTTGTACAGGCAGGGCTACATAGAGACGCTGTCTCTAAAAGTAAGAAAATCACAACTCCACAGGGAAGTTGGGGTGAGGGTGTCCTTACTGTGGCTGGGTTAAAGGACGTGGTGACAGTGCTTGCATTCAGTAGGCACTTAGCTGGTGGGACCTTCTGCTTACTAACAAAACCCCACAAAATGTCCTGTGCTGGGTCAAGGCCAAGGCTGAGGCGAGCCCATTCGCAGCCGCACAGCTGTATGCGGAGGCCACATCTGGTGGGAGCCTGAGGTGGGGATCCCGGTTAAAGGCAGCACCAGGGTGGCCAGCTCCAGCATCCTCAGTCTCCCAATCCCATGGAGACACTGGGAAGACTTCAGGGGAGACGTAATCATTTGCATCCACTCTGAAGGAACCTATGAGAGCCACGTGGCTCCAAGCTGCTGGGCCCTCCACAACGGGGTTGCACGTGTCTCTGGCATGGTGTCTGCCCCTGCACGGAAGCCATGTGGTTTGGGGAGAAGAGTTGGAGAAATGGGATCGCAAGTAAAGGTGCTGCCAAGCCGAACTCTCTGAGACTGTTTCCAGGACCCGCACGGTAGGAGAGAATCAACTGCAAGCTCTTCTCTGACTTCATGTGTGCTGTGACACACATGTGCATGAACACATGCTAACTAATTAATTCAAATTAGCCCATGCATGTGGAGATGTCCCCCCAGCCTCTATCTCTGACCGCCAGAGAAATGCTCCTCTCAGTCGCAATGAGAGGCAGCTTCAGACCTGTAGGATGGCGATTAATAAAAAAGTAAAGGTGGGGTCTAGAGAGATTGCTTGCTGTTCTTCCAGAGATCTGGGGGTGGGGGTTGATCCCCAAGGCCCACATTAGGTGGCTCACAGATGCCCCTGACTCCAGCTCAGAGGGATCCAATACCTGTTCTGACCTCCACAGGCACTGCTCACATGTGACAAACGTTCTCACAGTCTGACACACACACATGCGCACACACACAAATCCATTTAAAAAATAAAAGAAATAAAATTAGTGGATGTGATAAACGTTCTCACAGTCTGACACACACACACAAATACATTTAAAAAATAAAAGATAGTGGAGATGAAGAGAGGCGAGAGTATGGGGTGCTGCTGTGGGAACGTAAATTGGTACACCCATTATGGAAAATAGCACAGAGGGTCCAGAAGTGGAGAAATACCATGGTATCTGGCGAATATCTATGGAAATTTAAATCAGAATCTCAAAGACACAACCGCATCCTATGCTCATTGCAGAATTATCCACGACAGTCACGATGAATGAGGGGGGGGGCATGTGAGTGTGTGAGTGTGTGAGAGAGGGCGTGAGTCTGTGGTGCTCACACTCAGTAGGAGAATGCTGCTCAGCCTTCCTGACCGAAGACCTGATGTTTGCAAGAGTGTAAAGGAACCTGGAGGTCACTGCGCTGAGTAAAGCCAGCCAGACGCAGAGAGCCTCGAGGTCATGATCTCAGGCATACACAGAATCAGAAATCGTCAGACTCTCAGACACAGATGTAGAACACTGGAGAGGGGAAGACGTGGGGAGGTGATGGTCAGGGTTCAGAGTCAAGGCAAGTCCAAAGTAGGTTCTGCTGATCAGAAATACAACATCACGCTGAGAGCCAGCAATGCTGCATCCTGTATCAAAAGTGCAGAGAGCAGACTGTGGATTGGTGGGAACGGTTCTTACTACCCGAGAGTCAAAAACTGGAATAGGAGCAAAGGGGCAGAGTGTGGCATTTAGAAGGTGATAAATGTGTTCTTGGACTTGGCACATAAAAATTTTAGTTTTTTTTTTTAAAGAAATGCTTTAGAGACTGGAGAGATGGCTCTGTGTGAGACACTACATTCTGATCTTCCAGAGGGCCCAGATAGATGGCAACACCCAAGTCATGTGACTCACAACCACCTGTACTCCAGTTCCAGAGGATCTGAGAGATCTGACACCCTCTTTTGGATTACACACACACACACCAGAACCAATCGATTGGCTCCTGCTGCCGAGTCTTCTGAGGCTTGGTCCACAGGAAACTGCCCCTTGATTTGGGCAAGACATTTGCTGAAAGCCTCCAGCAGAGCAAGTCCGCCCCTTCACACCTACAGACCGCCTACCGCATCAGGAACCCTCAACTGCAGGCTCACTGTGTGGATCCTATGGCAGCCTCAGGACTCGACACCCCCACACGGAGGTGGGGGAGAGCTGAGCAGGAGGTGCCTGATGTGAAGGCTAATTACACCAAGGCTCCCTGGTGCGGAGACCTTGGGCTCCAGTTAACCTCCCGTTCTGTCCTTTACCTGTGGCCAGCAGGTGTGACTTTCGCAACCTTAGATTTGGTTCCTGTGTTGCTGGAGCCAGTAGAGAATGACGCACCTGACAGAGCCCTCAGCTCCATGTGTGGGGCTTGGAAAGTCGCAGGGATGGTGGTAATAACATATCCTCCAGTGCCCAGTTTGGTTTCACACTCGCTGCTTGGCCAGGGATGAAGACCTTGAACTCCTGACCTTCCTGCCTCCACTTCCCAAGTGCCAGGGTTGCAGGCATGTGCCACCATGCCCAGCTCCTCCAGCTCTTTCAAGGTCTTAACAGAACAGCAAACTATTGCACAATGCAAATGTGGTGTCTGACTGTGATTAAACAGAACGATTTGCCTTTTGTGTGATGAGCAAGGAAAGTTCTTCTTTAGTTCGGTGACTCTCTCAGCTGATTTGTTTGTTTGTTTGTTCTTTTTTGAAACAGGGTCTGGCTACATTGCCCAGGATGGCCTCACACACACCACCCTTGTGCTTATGTGAGTGCCACAGGTGTGCGCCACCACACCCAGCTCTCCCCGGGCATCTGAAAGCTGGAATTTTACTATCAATGATTTCAGAAATCCAAGTGAGAGGATGGAGTTTAAGGAGGGAACAATGATCTTGGCCTAAAACAGGTCAGCAAAGCGTTCTCATCCACTCCTCTGATAGAGTCTGCAGTGGGCCCCCCATGAGTCTGCAGGCTCATCCCGGCTGGACTTTAGCCCTAGCATACAACCCTACAGCAAGTGCAGGACCAGGGAGAAGTGAGAGAAATACTGGTTGGGGGAGCAGCCTTTAAAGAAGTGCCCTCAAACCAGCAATCAACTAAATCATTTTTAATGTGACATTAAAAAAATAACTGGGCAGTGGTGGCACACGTCTTTAATCCCAGCACTTGGGAGGGAGTGGCAGGCAGATCTCTGCGACTTTGAGGCCAGCCTGGTCTTACAGAGAGAGCTCCAGTACCAGAGACACCCTAAAAAAAAGTCTAAATAAATAAATAAATAAAACAAAAGATTACATACACACCCAAATATAAGATATGCAAAGCATCACCAGCAACACCTCATGCTTGCGACGAGTGCCCACCTGTCTGAGGTTTTCTAGCTCCTGATATTCTCCTTCCATAGGTCTAGGCGAAGCAAGGAGGCCCTGTGGACCTGCTTTCGACCAGCATGCGAGGACCAAGGAAGCCTTTCTGCACACCACTGTTTGTGTGTATGTATAAGAAGAGGGGGACAGGCAGAGACACAGAATGCTGGCCTCTGTGTGTGTGTGTGTTTGTGTGCGTGTGTGTTTGTGTGTGCATGTGTAAGGAGAGGGAGACAGGCAGAGACACAGAATGCTGGCCTCTGTGTGTGTGTTTGTGTGTGTGTGTTTGCTCTCTGTCGCTGTGATGAGCACCATACCCAAGAGCGACTTGGGGACGAGGGGTTTATTCCAGCATACATTCCATAATCCGTCACTAAGGAAAGTCAGGGCAAGAACTCAAGGCAAAAACCTGGAGGCAGGAATTGAAGCAAAGACCATGGAGGAACACTGCTTACTGGTCTGCTCCCCCTGGCCAGAGCAGCTTAATTTTTTATACCATCCAAGACTATTTGCCCAGGGGTGGCACCACTCGGGTGAGCTGGACCCTCCCACATAAATCATTAATCAAGAAAATGTTCACAGACTTCCCTACTGGCAATTTGATGGAGGTATTTTCCCAGCTGAAGCTCCTCTTCCCAGATGTTCTCGCCTGTGTCAAGTTGGAAGGAAACACACAGTGAGGACGGTGTGTGTGTTTATTTGTGTGCTTTAGTAGTTTTTACTCCTTGATAGCTCCGTTGAGGTGATGTGAGATTTGAACCCACTTTAAAACCATGGAAGCAAGAGGAAGGAATGGGAACAGAAGACTGAGTGGATTTGCAAGGCATTCTGGGAGCGCCTTCTCTCTATGGCGAGGTCAATCTGAAGGTCCCCCGGGGTCTGCATTTTCACTTGAAGCACCCTTAGTCTCCTGCATAGTCTACACAGTTGCTGCTTAGATGCCAGCTCATCCACACAGTGCCTCCCCAGAAGCCGAGTGACTCAGGAACTCGGCTTGGAAGCTTAGTTGATTAGGGCTTGGGCACCAAGTGTTCAGACATATGAGACCATGGGGGATGTTCCACATCCAAACCATAACAATATTTAAATCCAACACGGTGAATGATGATGTAGTTATAGACATTTATCCAACCGTTTGTCTCATCAGCACGTTATTTTTTTCTATAGAGATCTTACTACATAGCTCAGACTGTCATTAAACTTGCAGTCCTCCTGTCTCAACCTTCTCAAGCTGGGATTACAGGTGTGCCTCACCATAACCGGCTCTTAGTATGAGTGTGTGTGCACGTGTGTGCACATGCGCGTGCGTAGGCATATGGAGGCCAAAGGACAACCTCAGCTCTCAATCCTTGGGAGTCCACCTTACTGATACAGGATCTGTCATTGGCCTGGCACTGACCAATTAGGCTAAGCGGTTGGCCAGGGAGCCCCAGCAGTCGGCTTGTCCCAGCCCTCCACCAATTACATTACAAGCGCAAGCTTTCATACCTGCCATTTTTTACATGGGAGTCAAATTGAGGTCCTTATGTTTGTGTGGCAAGCACTTGACTGGCTGAGACCCCTCACCAGCCCCTCTTCTTCATATAAAAAAAATAAAACTGAGCATAGTTAGAACTACGATAAGCAACTGTAGCCAGCCACTGTGCTGTGTGTGAACACACTACTGCGGGTCCTGGTTCTACCAGGAAAGATAGTGGGGCGTGGGGCTGGGGACAAACAGAGGACAGAGCCCCATTTCCAAATAAAATCACATTGGGGACCGGAAGTCAAGTTTTGTGTCAAGTTTTCATACAAAGGACACTTTAAAAAATGGATTATGTAATTTATTATCTTTAATAACATTCTTTATTACTACAAATGCCACCCAGCTGCACAATAGCATAGAAATCCTTTCTACCCCTGGACTTCATTTTAGAAGGCTTGTTTTTCAGCACCTTGGTTTCTGTTGTTTTTGCCCAAAATAGTAACTTTTCTGCTCAATGGTATATTAATGCAGAATAGAAATAAAGATGCTTGAAAAAAATTCTCCCAAGCACAAAGGGAGATGGTTTTCAACAGATAATTTTCCGTATTTACATATTTTACCTTAAGCATTTTGTGGTCTGTGCCTACTGGTGAATGGCTCACATTCTCTTTTTGCACGCCTTCAAAATGAACCAGTTTGGCTTCTAAGCTGTTGCAAGAACGGAAATGAATTCGAACTTTTTTTTTTTCCACTTCATTTTCGCATCTTCACGTTTCCTTATTTCACATGGTTTAAAATAAAATGCCTCCGGCATTATTTTTCCTTTCTCAAGAGCAAAGTGAACGTGACTTTTCGGAAGGGTCACGGGATGCCCAGGGGCTGCGGGTGTTACTGGACCGAGGCTGCTTTCAGCTTGACTGAAGGGCTTGTCAGAGTTTTCATCTCCCAAGGAGCCCCTGGCGCTGGCCAGAAGCGGGAGAAGGCTGCAGAGGGAGTCCCATGCTGCCGCTTTCCTACTGACATCAAATCCTGGGGGTTGAAAATTAATCCCACACAAAGACAGCCCTCCATTGTGGAGCCTGTTTGAAATGAGACAGCGGTAATAACCTTTCCGAGATGTCTCCGTGTTGCTGTAGCTCCCCTGCAGCAACTCAAAGGTTGCCAGAGGAGATACCCCTCCCCCAGCGACTCCTCAAGGTGACTGCCTGGCCTGGCTGGAGAATGCTAGTGGACAGTGCCACGTGGCCTCCAGCATCAAGGGCTGCAGTCTCTCTGTTCACCACCCTGTGGATTCCTGGTTCGGAGCCACTGACCGTTGCTGGCTCAGAAAGGCTCTTCCCCACTCTCCTTGAGGATTTTATTTTCTATATTTTTGTAATTTTATGTGTGTTAGGTCTCAGGACACGGGGTTAGCTAAGGTGCTTACTAACATACCGAAGCTGACACTGACCTAACCATGTGTCTGAGTGTTTGTCTGCATGGATGTGTGTGCACCATGTGGGTACCTTGGTGCCCGCAGAATCCAGAAGGGGTACTTGGATCTCCTGGAGCTGAAGTTAGAGACAGGTGAACAGCCAGCCTCTCATGGTGGCGGGGAATTCAAGTCCTCTGCAAATGTGTGTACCCTTAACCTCTGAGCCACCGACTCCAGCCCCATGCCCTCCTAGTACTTACCAGTATTGCTTTTCCGAGAAACTGGAGCCTCGTCCTGAGAGTTAACAAAGAAAACAGAAACAGTGCCCCTTCTACAGAGGCTGGGAAGCCCCGGGGCACCATATGGGAACCAGAAACCAGGAGAGCCACCTTCTGCAGCCACCCACTCCAGTTCTGTGGCCTCGATAGCAAACTTCCAGCCCTGGACCATGTCTGGAAGCTGGTGCAATAAAGTGGGCTAGCCTAGGTTCTGAAACCTGACCATTCTTTCCCGTGAGGAAACATGGTAGCTTCCCCACCAGGCAATGGATACCCATCCCTGGTCTCTGACATCAAAGGATGGCCCGTAGTGACCAAGGAATATTATAAGTTTAATAGTTCGAATGTGACTTTACTAGACTAGACTAGAATAATAATTTAGTTATTTTCAATGCTTCCAAGTTAGCAGATAAGGCCATCGTCTCTGATGGCTCTATCTGAAGTTCCAATACCGTGACAGTGACCACTGAACCTCAGAAACAAAAACGTGCAAGTTGGGTGGGGGCAGAGCATGTGTTTGGAGGGGAGGGTGTTGTTCACACTTATAATTCCAGCACTTAGGAGGCAGAGGCAGGAGGATGGAGAATTCTAGACCAGTCTGGAGTTCAAGGGCAGCCTGGGCTACAGAAGATTTTTTTTTTTATCTTGAAAAGGAGAAAGAAGCCTTTGGTCCTAGCATTGGGAGATAGAAGCAGGG
This sequence comes from Microtus pennsylvanicus, assembly GCF_037038515.1. Lineage (NCBI taxonomy): Eukaryota > Metazoa > Chordata > Mammalia > Rodentia > Cricetidae > Microtus > Microtus pennsylvanicus. Next base: position 132,601,968 of record NC_134579.1, on the reverse strand, counting down.
GAAACTTTGTGAGTTTCGAGGCCAATCTGGCCTTCATAGTGAATTCTAGGACAGCCAGAGTTCTGTAGTGAGATCCTATCTCAAAAAAAATTAATAAATTTAAGAGAGAGAGAGAGGAGGGAAGGAGGGAGGGAGGGGGGAAGGAGGGAGAGAGAGAGAGGAGGAAAGAAGGGAGAGAGAGAGAGGAGGGAAGGAGGGAGAGAGAGAGGAGGGAAGGAGGGAGAGAGAGGAGGGAAGGAGGGAGAGAGGAGGGAAGGAGGGAGAGAGAGGAGGGAAGGAGGGAGAGAGAGGAGGGAAGGAGGGAGAGAGAGAGAAAGAGAGAGGAGGGAAGGAGGGAGAGAGAGAGAAAGAGAGAGGAGGGAAGGAGGGAGAGAGAGAAAGAGAGGGGGAGAGGAGGGAAGGAGGGAGAGAGAGAGGAGGGAAGGAGGAAGAGAGAGAAAGAGAGAGGAGGGAAAACGGGAGAGAGAGAGGAGGGAAGGAGGGAGAGCGGAGGGAATGAGGGAAGGAGGGAGAGAGGGGGGAAGGAGGGAGAGAGGAGGGAAGGAGGGAGAGAGAGAGGAGGGAAGGAGGGAGAGAGAGAGGAGGGAAGGAGGGAGAGAGAGAGGAGGGAAGGAGGGAGAGAGAGAGGAGGGAAAGAGGGAGAGAGAGAGAGAGAGAGAGAGAGAGAGAGAGAGAGAGAGAGAGAAGAGGGAAGGAGGGAGAGAGAGAGAAAGAGAGGGAGAGAGGAGGGAAGGAGGGAGAGAGAGAGAGGTGGGAAGGAGGGAGAGAGAGAGAGGAGGGAAAGAGGGAGAGAGAGAGAGGAGGGAGAGAGAGAGAGAGAGAGAGAGAGAGAGAGAGAGAGAGAGAGAGGAGGGAAGGAGGGAGAGAGACTGAAAACTGCTGCTGCATTTCCTCGTGTTCTTTTTTGGGGAGGATTTTGTGGGTTAGGGTTTTGAGATTCCAAGGCTAGAATCCTCCACAACGGTTTTTATTTCATTTAACTTGCTTTTTTTAACCTTTAGCAATGGTTTTGAAGAGAGGAGGCCGGAGAAGACGTCGAGGATTTTGTCAACAGAGCGTCTTTTAACAGCCCGACGACCTCTGTGGAGCACCTTTCTCTCTTCTGGGGGTTTTGGAGAATGTGCGAGGTCTGGTCCTTGCATCTGGAAACTTACAACGATGCCTCCTTCCCTGTTTTAATGTCTTTCACCTCGCCGAGGCAGACGGATCAGAAGCTCACAAGGAAAACCGATGCCCTTTCCCGCAGCTAAATTAACCGGCATCACGTGGAAAACAATCCCAGCCTTGTAGGAACGGGGAGCCATTAAAATGTGCCCTGAGCTATGGACTGCACCCAATCTTGCATCCTGGCTCTCTCTCGCTCGGCAGCAGCAGACAAGAGGCTGCTGCTCCCTGGGTTGGAGAGAGAGCCTTGTTGGAGTGCCACAATTAAAATCAGCTCCTCTGCCAAAAAATAAAAGGGAGGAGGGAGAAGGAGAACATCAAAGACAGATTGAAATGTGTAGTTAGTATTAAGAGTGGTCTCCTCTTGAACCACAGCCTGCAGCGATTCACAGCCCCCTTGTTAATGAGAAATGTTGACCTCTGGTTTGCGAGTTAAACTTGTAATCCCAGCTAATGAAGTAAATCACTTCCAACTTGGGTCTGTTGTTCCTGTCTTTTCTGCACACTGGGTCTGTGAGTGAGTGCCCAGGTCCACATGCAAATTGGGGGAAAAAAGAAAGATTCTGGGACTACATGGCTTTTTGCATGCAGTGGGCACGCTGTGGGCAGTTCTTTCTTCTTTACCTTCTTTTTCTGGTACTGGAGCTTGAGCCCAGGCCTTACAGATGCCAGGCAAGCAGTCTACTGCTGAGCTGCAATCCCTCCTAGCCCTGTTCTATTTTTATTTTAAGACATGGTCTCAGTATGTGGCCCAAACTGGCTTTACACTCCAGATAGTCCTGTCTCAGCCTCCCGAGAAGCTGGAATCACAGGCATGGGCCACCACCTCTGGGCTTGCTCTTGGTCATACTGTGGGCTTAAAAAAGTCACTTTTGTAACTCGAATATTGATAAAGGAGAGGAAGGGAAGAAGGGAGACAGAGAGTAAGAGGGAGAGAGGGAGAGCCCCTATTAGATGCTGTGATGAATGACATTCTATAGGGGCATAAGCAGGGGGCCCTAGGTGCTATACTTATTTCATTTATTTTATTTTATTTTATTTGTGTGAGCCCAGATAGCTCATAGTAGAACATGAGACTGTGTGTGTCTGTGTCTGTGTGTGTGGTCCATATGTGCACACAGCAGACAGAAAAAAACCACTGACCATCCTGCTCTATAACTCTGTGTGTGTGTGTGTGTGTGTGGTCCATATGTGCACACAGCAGACAGAAAAAAACCAGACCGTCCTGCTCTATAACTCTGTGTGTGTGTGTGCACGTGTGTGTGCGTGCGTGCGTGTGTGTATATGTGTGTGTGATCCATATGTGCACACAGCAGACAGAAGAAGCCACTGACTGGCCTGCTCTATAACTCTGTGTGTGTGTGTGCGAGCGTGTGTGTGCGTGCGTGCGTGTATGTGTGCATGCGTGTGTATGCACGTGTGTGTGTGCGTGTGATACATATGTGCACACAGCAGACAGAAAAAAACCACTGACCGTCCTGCTCTATAACTCTGTGCGTGTGTGTGTGTGTGTGTGTGCACGTGTGTGTGCTTGCGTGTGTGTGTGTGTGGTCCATATGTGCACACAGCAGACAGAAGAAGCCACTGACCGTCCTGCTCCATAACTCTGTGCATGTGTGTGTGTGTGTGTGTGTGTGTGTGTGGTCCATATGTGCACACAGCAGACAGAAGAAGCCACTGACCGTCCTGCTCCATAACTCTCTACCTTCAGACAGGGTTTTTCATTGAACTTGGAATCTGCCGGGTTGTTCTTTTGTTTGTTTTTCAGCTGGGCTCATGGCCCCAGCCATCTTCCCTCAGCGCTGGGACTACAAAGGACTTCCTGCTGTGCCCAGCTTTTAGGTGGGGGCTGGGGATGCAAACCCAGGTCCCTAGGCTTGCATAGCTGGTGCTCTTACCCCCTAATTTATCTCCCCAGTCTTCCTTCATTTCTTTAGCAAACAGAAGTACATCTTGTCGGCTCCATGTGACCAATGAATTATCTAGTCCAGAGCTGGCATGCGCTGGGAGTCAGTGGGTACTGGTCGAACAAGTGGTGCCAGTAGGAGGCTGGAGAGATGGCTCAGCGGCTGAGAGTGTTTACTGTGCTAGGCTTGGTGACACGGCCTTTAATCCCAGCACTCAGGAGGCACAGGCAGGAGGATCTCTGTGAGTTTGAGGCCAGGCTGTTCTATAGAGCGAGTTCCAGGACAGCCAGGGCTATGTAGAGAAACCTACCTAAAACACACACACACACAATTATCCCCATCTGTGATCTTCTGGATCTTAAAGGGGCTGGTCTTGCAGACCCAAAGCTGCAGGATTTCCACAACACAGGCTACCTGCAGGATATCCAAGAGGAGCCCCAGTGAGGGCCCAGTATTGATAGCGTGGCAGAAACCAAAGGCCTTGAGCCAGACCAATGACTCTGCAATGAACACTTACAAGTAAAGATATATGGATAAAAAGATTTACTGTATGACTCCCTATGTCACACTGCAGCTTCCATGATGAGATTTTTCTTTTCTCTTAAATTATATTTTATTTTATTAGGGGTGGCGCTAAGGGCAGAAACGAAGGGACAGGGAGATGAATGCGATGGAGAAACAAGATGTGAAAGGCACAAAGAATAAATAAAAAGAAAGTTAAAAAAACAATGCTTCCTGCTCTGACAGAGGACTGGGGTTTGGTTGCCAGCACCCGCTATAGGTGATTCAGCCCTGCTAGAACTCCAGGCCCAAGGGATCTGACACCCTTTTCTGGCCCCCTCAGGAGGCACCCGCAAGCACACACACATACACAGACCCACATATAAAAAAATAATAACTCTAAGAAAGAAAGAGAGATGCTACAGAGTGAAGAAAAGAGCACTAAGAGGTGTGGGCCTTGTTAGGAAAATGACAGCGACAAACAGCAAACAAACCAACAAAACAACTCAAGTCCAGGTTTGGAGCTCATGGTCTCTGCACTTGGTCAGCCTGCACAATACAACCAAACCCTGTCCTAAGAAGAAAAAGGAAATGAGAGAGAAAGAGAGAGACGAAGGGAGGAAGAATTTGGGTCTAAGAATTTGGGTCTGAGGGATCTGTAGGCTGACAGTCTCCTGCCTTTATTGAGAATTAAGAAGGAAAAAGAAAATCTGTAGTAAGAAACTAGATACAGCTGGGATGCCTCGGGCTTTCTTCTTGCTGTGACAGACTGTAGCTTCGAGACACGGTCTTAAAAAAAAAGATCCCATCTTTCAGTCATGTGAGGGCAGGAGGAAGGTATCCAGCTATTGTTTTGTCTAAAAGAATTTCATCCAGAGAGCCATGGATGGCCTGTTTAACGCTTACGGAGACCTAGTTTTTTTGGCTCAATGACAGGTCATATTGTCTTTCTTCTGGCTCGTCTAAATACTCTCAATATTTTCTAGATTACAGTGTGATTTTCTTCACTTCTGCCTGGGCAACAACATGACTTCACTTGTAGGGGGCCATGCAATGTGGCCTTTGAGAGGCATTGCCTTTCCCCACCCTGGGAGATTATTATTACCATTATTATTATTATTATTATTATTATTATTATTATTTTGAGATCAGGGAACCACTCTGCACCTATGCTGGCTTTCCAGGTGGGCACTCATCAAACCTGGGGGCATTATATGGATTTAGTGGGGGGAGGGGTGGAGCTGCCCACCTCACCTGTAATGTACATCTCTGGGACACTCTTCTCCACCACGGCAAATGACTTACTCTGAAAGCAGGGGTCAGACCAGATGATGCAGGCATCTTGGGGAGGCTGAGGCAGGAAAAGTCACAAGTTCAAGGCTCAGCTGCAGAGTGAATTCAAAGCTAACATGATCAATTTAGTGAGACCCTGCTGTAAAAAAAGTAAAGCTAGGAAAAGATGGGGTCTAGATCAAGGGTAGGGTCGCTGGCCTAGCATATCAGAATTCAATCTCCAATACAGAAAGTATGACAGTGAAGGGAGATTGCTCTCCCCCCAATATCTGACGTCTTTATTTCTCTCATAATCTTGCTGAGAATGCCTTAAAAGGCTTTTGAAACTTTCTTCAAGCTCTCTGGACAGAAGAGATGGGTTTGGTGGCAGGGCTGTTTTTAAATCATTGGTCCTTGTTATTTTTGTGTAAGGGCACCTAGCATAGCCTCCTTGTGTCTCTCTGATTTTTCGTTAGACAAAGCGAAGCGATCCGGCATTTGTGTGACCCTGAAGAGAGCTCTGGGGTGGCACCCCCAGGGGCTGGAAAAGTCACTGACCAATGTCTGAAATCGGAGGATGAGGACGTCTGGGGCCTGAGGCCAGCGACTCACATCTACTACTGACAAGAGGGCACGTTACATATAAAGTGATCTGAATTGGCTCATTTTTTTCTCCATAAAAACTCAAGCATGAGTAAAATGTAAATTTCTCTAACAAGTGGAGTACATGGCCCCAGCAAATGAGCTTTAGTATGTCAGTACCTGGTACCCGGACTCCACCATCCGGAACGCGGTCCGGGCTTACCAGCTGCGCGGCTTTTCCCCCCCTTTGTTTTTATTCATTTAATTCAAAGTGAAACACAGCTCAGCATGCAAAACTACAATTAGCCAGGGAGGGGAGAAAGGTGTACGTGAATAAACAGGCCGATCCATTAGAGTCGAGGGTTATCGGGTCCCTTGCCACTCCTCGGACAGGGCTTATTAAAACTGGTAATGTCCGCCACCAGCCATGCCCCCAGCAAAGAAAGAAGGCCGAGGCAGGCCTATTTCACATGCATCAGACACAAGAATTAAATAGCCCGATATTCCCTAAAAGACTGAAGTACATCTCTTTCTGACATTCATCTCGGGCAAAAATCCATTGATCTCCGCATGTCCCTTGGCAATTATAAAATATTAAAGACAAGTCACACTTTCCTCGTTGGCTTAATTTTTTTTTCTCTCTTTTCAGGGCTTTCTATTTGATCAGTTTTAACAAGTTAGGAATAGCATATAGTGATAGTACTAGCGATAACAACAACAACAATAATAATACAGGTTTTAAAGTTTGTTCTTCTGGCTTCTTTTTTATTCTGTTGTGGGCTTGTGTTCCATAAAAAGACTCAAGGTCTGTCTATTTCCACACATCGGAAGAAAGCAAGAAGCCAGGGATTCATTTTCGAGAATGATATTCATTAGCAGAGATCAGCCTAATTTTCAGGGTTTTCCTGTTTAGCACTAGTCAGGCTGTCTCGGAGCCGCTGCATGTTTTAATCCAGGCATGTGTGGTATGGCTGGAGGTCTGTGTGGGCTCCATTGAGAGTCTAAAAAAACATGTGCATCTCTCTTTCTGTTTTTATGCATTTATAATTTTTTTAGCATTTGATGTTTGCACATTCAGAATAAAATATAAATGCGAACATAGACCTACATAATAAAAATGCAGAATTTGGGGGAGCCTGTTTTTCTTGGAATAGCAATTTGGGAGTCTTCAGGGGAAGACACCACCCAATGCTAGCTTTTCTCTCTAGCTCTCCTTGACATAAATTATCACAACACTACCCCCCCAACTTTAGAATTCCGTTTTGTTTTATCCTTTTGATAATTTTATTCGATTTTTAATTATATATACATGTATGTGTCTGTGTGCATGGGTGCAGTGCCCATAGAGGCCAGAAGGGGGCATTAGATTCCCTGGAACTGGAACCATAAGTAGATGGGTGCCTCCTCAGTATGGGTGCTGGGAACCAGACTCCTCCTTCACAAGATTAGCAAGTACCCTTAGGCACCAGCCATCCTTCCAGCCCCCTAGAAAGCCATTTTATAACTGAAAATCATTTTATATGAAATAATGTATCTTTTTGTACTTGCGGTACTGGGGATTAACCCTAGGGCCCTGGGTCTACTAGGCACAAGTTCTCCTAAATCACTCCCTCAACCCACGAAATAAATGTTTCTGAAGAACAATAAAGTCTGCATTATTTTTTCCTCCTTACATTTAAATTTTCCTATGAAAAATAATATTTAATTAATTATTTGATTAAATGCTTTATTTATATTCCATTGAATGCTTCCCACAGACCCATAGGATCATAACTTTGTCTTGGGTCTCCAGATTAAGAATACCAGGGGCCCCAAAGCATCAGAAACTGCTCTTCCTGGCATGGACAGATCAGAAATAAAAGGGGAGGGACACAGAGATGAGAGGGAGGGAGGGAGCTGGGCGTGGTGTTGTTGGCCTGGTTCTCGGGTGCTAAGGAAGCAGACTGACGCAGGTTAATGAGTTTGAAACCAGCCTCAGTTGTACCAGCAAGGTCCATGTCAGCCCAGGTTACATAGTGAGACTTCCTCAATACTATACAATGAGGGCGGGGCCCAGAGAAGAGTCCTGTCAATCACGGGAAAGACCAGGTCCCTATAACATCCAGACAAGGACCTGGTCAGCCAGGGCAGGGTTAAGGAGCAATGTTTTCATCTCTGTCTCTCCTGCATGCTCCAAGATGTTAGGGTTGGGAGTTATTTTCAGACCGACAAGCCATGTTCATCCGTGATCCGCCCTGAGACAGGACCCTGTGTGTGATGACTTTATAAGCACTATGGTTATTCTGAGTGGCCAATTATAAACACTTCAAAGAGAATTCAGAATACAGTTTGGAAGACTCTAAGCCCAGTGGCTTCTGGGCTCCTAATAGGGCTTACCTGGGTTTGCACAGGAGCCTCGGGTACAGCATTTTCTCTCTGGCTGCCGTTGTCGCTCTTTTCTTGCTCTGATTCTTTGAGGTCCATGTGTCCTCTTGGGTCACACCTCACAACGATCATGAGTTGCACACTCCCTTCTGAGAGGGAAGAAAGTGACCTCTTAAGGAGATAGGTGGTGATTTGGGGACCCAAACTGCCTTCAGTCATGTATCCCAGGCTTCTGGAACCCCAAGGTCAAGGCCAGGAGCTGGGTGGTAATTCACCTGCGGTGGACTCAGCCATCTCTGGGCCTCCCACACTGGTGTTCCCTTTCGGAGCCACCAGCCCGCGGGGGTATTGTCGCTTTGGCACCTGGAATGGGACTGCGGGAAAGATCTGCTGACAGGGTGTGTGTGTGTGTGTGTGTGTGTGTGTGTGTATGTGTGTGTGTATGTATGTGTGTGTATGTGTGTGTATGTGTGTGTGTATGTGTGTGTATGTGTGTGTATGTTTGTGTATGTGTGTGTGTGTGTATGTGTGTGTATGTGTGTGTATGTGTGTATGTATGTGTGTATGTGTGTGTATGTGTATGTGTGTGTGTATGTGTGTGTATGTGTGTGTATGTGTGTATGTGTGTGTGTATGTGTGTGTATGTGTGTGTGTATGTGTGTGTGTATGTGTGTGTGTATGTGTGTGTATGTGTGTATGTGTGTGTATGTGTGTGTATGTGTGTATGTGTGTGTGTATGTGTATGTGTGTGTGTGTATGTGTGTGTGTGTGTTAGACTTATGGAAAGAAAGAAGTGTGGGTGGGTGGAGAGATGGGAAGAAAGAAGGATGGATAGAAATTGAGGTAGACGGACAGAGGGGTCAGCTGGTGGGTTGATAGAAGGAAGGATGGATGGGTAGGTGAGTGAGCAGAGAGACGGACAGTCTGAAAGACAGATAGGTGGGTGGCAGCCATCTCATACCCCTTGTGAGTGCAGACCCCTAAGGAGCACAGCATTTCTGGAAGACCTAATAAGGAAACTTTACACAAAGAAATATAACCCCAAGTTAGGATCGTCAAGGCGTGCTCTTCCATCTGCCCGGTTTGAGAATCACCCCAATGTCCCATTCATTTGAGCCTTAGGTTCCACCCAGGCACACGGTCTGAAATGGACTCTTTTTGAGAGGCAGCCCTGGAAGCTTCACATGCATCTGAGTGTTTGAGTGTGCAGCTTTCCGAAGAGCCGGGCAGGCTGGTCTGCTGTAGGTAAGGCACCCTTAGCGAGTCGCAGTGACTGTTTCTGCTCTCCGCAGCAGCCACGGCGGCCCTCACAACTAGCTGAGCTCTCGACAGGAGGAGACCACCTGGCACAAGCACATGGATGCACACACACTCACACGCATGCACGCACACACGCATGCGTGCACACGCATGCGCGCGCACACACGCATGCGCGCACGCACACACACACACACGGCTCTCAGCAGAAGGCTAACTCTTTGTCTTGGAAGTGGGGCATAGCTTTGGGCCTTGTTTTGGCCCTATGCTGCCCAAATCCAGCTGTATAGTCCCTAGGGACCCTTGAGAATAAAGGTCCAGTTCTCCTCCTCTCCCCTCCCCATGGCCTGCAGCTTGGGCATGAGATTGAAGTCAAAACATCCAGTTCTCTCACGGAGGCCTTTGTCCTCACAGTTCTTCCTGGAAACAGCTCCTGCGCCATAAGGGGTAACGATGTTGTTTCTTCTTGGCCTCGCTTGTTCCATCTCTAAAGTGGGGGTGAGATGGGTACATGGCTGGTCCGTCTCTCTGTGTAGATGCCTTGTGATGGAGAGAGATCTCTACAAGTCCTCAAAGCGCAAGCCTGACTCTTCTACGTCTGTTCTCTTTGGTGCTAGGGGTTAAATTTAGGGCCCTGAGCTTGCTAGGCAAGTTCTCTCTCACTGAGCTAATGAACTCCATCCCCAGCCTATTTTATCTGGAAGTAGTATCTCAGTTGCCAGTTAACCTTGACTTCACTTTTCCATCCTCTTGCCTCAACCCCCTAAGTAACTGGAATGACAAACCTACACAGCCAGGCCGGGCTCACCCGTGCTCATTTTAATCTTGAGCCCCAAACTCTCCACTTCGGGCCATTTCCTTCATTTGTTGGGAGGGAACCGGTGATGCCCATTTTCCAAAAGCTGAACCAGTATCAAATCTGGAAGACAAAAGGGATGGGGGTGGGGCCTCTTGGCATTTAGGGCACCCGTGAAATTGGAAAGATCTGAAAGTTGGAGTCTCCACTTTTTCGTTGCCAAGTTTCATTTATTTATTTATTTTTAATTTCGCATATGTATGTTTGTGGAGGGGAATGTGCACATGTGTGTAGGAGGGGTGTGTACACATGAGTACATGTGTTCGTGGAGGCCAGGGGTGTCAGATTCCTGAAGATGGAGTTACAGGCATTGTGAGCCATCTGACATGGGTGCCGGGAATCGAACTCACGTCTTCTGGAAGAGCAAGCAATGCATGCTCTTAACCACTGAGCCACCTCTTCAGCCCTCACTGCCAAGTTTTAAATGTTCAATTTTCTTATTATGAATTTGTTTAGCTTTGTGATCATTGAACCCAGAGGTCTGTAAAATACAATAGTTACTAATGTCTATGAGTGTGTGTGTGTGTGTGTGTGTGTGAGAGAGAGAGAGAGAGAGAGAGAGAGAGAGAGAGAGAGAGAGAGATGGGGGGGTGAATATTCAAGGCAGCCAAAACCAGTTCACATATCCCCAGCCCATGTCAAACATGCTGTTCTTTCCTGAACTTAACATGTTCTTGGAAATCCCCAATTCCCTCACTCTGGAATGCAATGGTATTGTATTTTAAATGGTACTGTGTAAAAACAAAGACAAAAACGGGAAAACTTCGGTGACCCTTATTTCCACATACGGACATCCTCCTTTGAAAGGTCCTGGTGTGGGACTTTAGGGGTGATGACCTAAGACTCACCCTTCTCTGCTTACCGTATTTCTGATCCGAGGTGTGCGCGCTCCAAAATGCTCTCTCCCTGAGTTTCGGCAGCTAAATAAGTTGCAGGCCCTTCAGCTATACTCATAAAAATTTGCTTCCAGACAACATGGTCTGTTTATTGTGTAATAATCGAAATGGCACTAAATCGCCGTGATTGCCGAACACTTAGGAATCGTATTAACCTCTTCAGTGCTAAGTGGTTTTCTGTCATCCCTAGCTCTTCAAACACGTTTCTGTCCCCGGTCCTCTCTCAGCCAGTGTCACAGGGGAAATGAAACCCTCGGGCCTGAGGCTGCAGCAGGAGGATTATAACTCTAAGGTCAATCTGGAATACATAGGGAATTGGAGGCTAGCCTGGTCAGCTTAGCAAGACCCTGTCTCCAAAAATTGGAAATTTACCCAATGGTAGAGAACCTGCCTACAATCGCCCAGTGAGGGGTTGAGGGTCTGGCTCAGTCATTGAGCGTAGGTGTAGAATCCTCCCCCACCCAGAGAGGGACTGGGGGTGTGGTGTGGTCGAAGAGCAATTGTCTAGTATGACCAAGGCCCAGGTTCAATCCTCAAGACTCCCCAGACAAATACACAAAAGCAAAAGCTTCCGGCTTGAGGTGTGTCCCGGTAGCAGGCTAGACCCTCCTTGCTTGTTGCTATGATCCAGAAGAGTTTCGCCTGAATGCGAGAAAGAACAGAGACAACAGCTGCCCTCTGTTGAATGCCCCACCCCACCCCCGAAATCGGATTGCCCATCCTTAGCCCCCAAATTTCCACTTCTGTCCCCTGACTTTAGCGCGTGTGTGTTTTGATGACAGTGGCTTTGGAGAATAGATTCTCTGAGAGAGAATTCTGCCTGCATTCTGCCTGTTCTGCTGAAGCTGCCAGCATTGAGAAGTTGCTGGGTCCTAGGAGCGGTAGCCCCTGCCGCCCCGCAGGAGGCCTGGCTGCAGTGGCCTTGGTATCCCTGGGCCTTGTTCCTGCAAGCGCCAGGCAGGCCCGGGAAGGAAGAGTTAACCAGAAATGGAGCGGCGCTGCTCGGGGGCAGGCAGGCTCGCTGCAGAACAGAGCAGCATTCGTGCGAAGGCAAGTCATTTCCCGAAACACTGCAGACACACGGCCTCGGGCAGCCTAAAACCTTTGGAGACCAAAATGGCTCGCAGGGGTTGGAAGTAATAAGGTGTTTTTCCCTTCTTTCTCCTTCACTGAGATTCTGTGAGGTTGCTTTGCATGGCTGGGGAACAATGGTGCAGTGTTTTCTTGTATTTTCAACGGGTATTAAGATCCATTACGTTGTGACATTTTTAAGATTGGTTATCCTGTAGTTTGGTGTTAAATTGAAGTTGTTTGTTTTGAATTTAATTCTTTCATTTTTCAAATAGCAAATGTGGAGTTGCTGTGGCCCGGCGTGGGGTTGCCTTACTGAAGTATGTTTGGGTAAGGCGCTCAGGCCATCCCCAGACCTTGGCAGAATTTGCCAGGGTGGAACTTAACTTACTTCCCCGTGGGATAGTCCGTGAGGCTCCTGGGAGGCGCTTTCAAAACCAGGAGGTAGGGGTCATCTCCGCGGCAGCATAGGAGCCGAGTTTTAATAGAATGTTCTACAGCCAATCTGTTATGGCAGGCATATAATTATTTTCTACTCTGTGTCTACGACAGCAGTCGAATCGGCTTCCATCCAACAAATGACCCAGCAGCAGCGGGCCAGCCGCCACTGAAAATGACATCTGTTAACTCTTTGTCACATGCCCCGTCCTTCCCTCTGTCTCCTCCAACGGCTCCGCAGTTAATTGGGCACTGAGCATCTGACACAGGCTCTCGAGTGGAAAGACTTGCTTAGGGGCAGGGAAAAGTCTAGCTCCAAGTAAATTCTCCCCTTTCTCTCCCTTAAAAATAAAATACAATAAAGAACCATAGCAAATTGCTATAAAATAAACATTCATTCGGAGCGCCAGAATAGGTTGTAGGACCATGTTTTGATTAAGCCCCAAGATTACAGGGTTACTGTACAACGTGGTATCTTGAGACCCAGGATTTTGTGAGAGGAGGGGGAAAAAAAGTCACATCAAATTCTTGTTAAACCCTAAGAAATTTTCCATCAGAGGAAAAGAGGCCGCCAAGAATACCCTTGGTGCCTATGAACTTAGAATCAGGCACACATCTGTCCAGCCATTACCAACCTGGTTAATGGTGGGCAGTCTCATCGTAATTGGTTGCTGGAACTTGAGGTGACCAATCTGATAAACCCAGATTTAGGACCAGCCCCAGCTGAGGACACACTGCTTTTGCATTGGACCAGACTTCCTTGCTGGCATCTGTGTGTAGCAGCTAATATCCACCACTGGCCTGGCTGCCACATTGATGGTGGTGGTGGTGGTGGTGCGGGGGTGATACTTCCTTCTCCCTGCCTCCCATCCCTGCCTCAGCTGCAGAGTTCCAATCATGCTGGAATCCATAGGTCAGGGCTGAACATCTGTGATCTGGTGTTTCAGGACTCACTCGGTTCTCAGGCTGTTTGCTCAGCCTGGGTTCAAACCAAGTGTCTCAGCTATGTGATTGCCTGCTGGGATTCCCCAAAGCTTTGGCAATGTAGCTAACTTATTCCCACAGAACTAGAGCCCCACCCTCACCCCACCCCCAAAACCCGCCTGGATGCTTGACCTTGCAAGAGCAAGCACAGCTTCCCTACCTTGGCCCATCTGGAGGGAGAGGACCTAGAGAGACATGTGACATGCCCCAGGAGAGCCTTCCAGGCCATTGCTAGCCTGGAGGAAAATCCAGGTAGCTACATCCTGGCTATAAAGTTGAGCCAGCATAGTTCCTGGCCGCCTGGGAGACTCCAAAGCCTTCCTTTGCCCTTGATGGAGCAAGCTGAAGGATGCTGCCATATCACAGATGTGAGCGAGGAGAGCTTTTTGATTCTGGCAGCAAATGGAGACCTATTGCGCTCCAGCATTCTCCACAGTGTTTTCATTTCCTTCACCAGTCTTTCCTTCTTCTTTCCTTCTTCCTCTCTCCCTCCCCTCCTCCCTCTCTCCCTCCCTTCCGCCTCTCTCCCTCCCCCCTCCCTCTCTCCCTCCCTTCCTTCCTCTTTCTCTCCCTCCTTCCCTCCCTTCCTCCCTCCCTCCCTTCCTTCCTTCTCAGTGCAAGGGAGCAAGCCCTGGACCTTGTACGTCCTAGGCAAGTTCTGTAGCACTAACTGTGAATGTTAGTTGGATTCATTGGATAGAACTCTGTTTTAGTACCATTTCAAACCCCTATAATCTGGGCCAGCTGAGATGGCCCAGGGGTTAAAGAGACTGCTGCTGCTGCTGCTGCTGCTGCTGCTGCTGCTGCTGCTGCTGCTGCTGCTGCTGCTGCTGCTGCTGCTGCTGCTGCAGCAGAGAACTGGACTTCAGTTCCCAGTACCCACGTCAGGCACCAGAAACCCCAGCACCCAGGGGAGCTGACGCCCTCTTCTGCCTCTTCAGGTACTGCATGCATATAGCATACACACACACACACAGACACGCAGAGACACACATGCACACAGACACGCACACATGCACACACAAAAGCACACAGACACATGCGCGCGCCCAGACACACACACAGAGACACACACTCACAGAGACACACACTCACAAAACACACAGAGAGACACACGTACTCACAGAACACACACACACAGACACACATACACACAGACACACATGCACACAGACACGCACACATACGCACACAAAAGCACACAGACACATGCGTGTACACACAGACACACACACACAAACACATGCAAAGACACACGCACTCACTTCAAAAATAAAATCTTAAAAAACAAACTGAAAAACCTGGTTCTGGAGAGCTGACTCAGTGGTTAGGAGCACACATTCCAAAGGCTCCGAGTTCGATACTCAGCAGGCAGAGCAGATGGCTCCCAAGCACCTGTCACTTCAGCTCCAGGGGATCCAGTGCCTCTGGCCTCCTTAGGCACCCGCACACATGTGACACATGCTACACAGATACAATAAACTTTTTAGTTTTATAAGTCTTTTTAATTTTTTTATAAAATATATGTTGACCATGTTTCCCCTTCCCTCCCCACCTCCCTCCCCACCCAACTTTATGATCTCTCTTTATCAGTCTCTTTGTCTCTCTCCACTCACCATATTTTTAAAAACAAACAAACAAGCCCAAACCCCTAAAATCTGCTAGGCACAGTGGTGAGCATAGAGACTCCCACCTGGAACCCCAGCATTCGGGAGCTACAGACAAGAGGAACTGAAACTTAAGGTCATCCTTGGCTTCACAGCAAGCTGGAGGTTATCCTGGGCTACAAAAGACCTTGTCTCAAAAACAGCAACATATAAATGAACTTCACAATCGCCCCAAATTTTACCCCTAAAGCATCCTTTGAACCCACCTATGCCGGGTCTGATAGCCATTCTCTGGTCCTCACTAGCTGAAAGATGTGTGGGCTCAACTCCTGGATGCCACGAGGGACAACGGGTCCTGGAGGGTCCTGGGTGTAAGCTACAGGTGTGAGCCCTCCTAGGGCCCAAATATCAATCGCTCAATTTACTGGAAGTTTAATATGTGTTTCCGTGAGAATGTAGTCCAGGCCAAGTGGACGGTAACTCTAGGTGTGACAAACCTGAGGATGGAGGATTGTTTTTGTGTGGGCTCCCTTGCCAGGATTAGGGTTCTAACCCATTAAAAGGGTCTTGGATCTTGAATCAAAAATACACTCTTTGGGGCTGGAGAGATGGCTCAGAGGTTAAGAGCATTGCTTGCTCTTCCAAAGGTCCTGAGTTCAATTCCCAGCAACCACATGGTGGCTCACATCCATCTGTAATGGGGTCTGGTGCCCTCTTCTGGCCTGCAGGCATACACACAGACAAAATATTGTATACATAATAAATAAATATTTAAAAAAAATACACTCTTTGATTCTGTCAGTCAGGATTTGTCCTGAATAACCAATACACCAATGAGGTGGGCCTTTGCAGTTTTTTTCACACACCAAACAATTTATTCCTATAATACAGTTTTATTCAAAATAAATTATTACAGAGGCAAAAATTGAAACCAATCTATTTAATTCTTTTTCATTTTATGAATATGGGTGTTTTGTCTGCATGTGTGTTTGTGCACCACATGTGTGCAGTGCTCACAGGGGCCAGAAGGGGGCGTCGGATCCTCTGGAACTGGAATTACAGATGGCTTTGAGCAGCCCTGTGTAAGCTGGGAAGCAAACCCGAGTCCTCTGGAAAAGAAGCCGATGCTCCTAGCTGCTGAGCCATCTTTCCAGCCCTTGTTTTTTTATTTTCAACTGGGTACATTTATGTGTGGGTGTGTGCATGTGGGTATAGATGTCTTCAGAGGCAAGAAGAGGGTATTGTATCCCCTGGAGCTGGTGTTACTGGCGATTGTGAGCAACCTAACACTAGGAACTGAACTTGGGTCCTCTGGAAGAGCAGCATGTGCTCTTAACTGCTGGGTCATCTCTCCAGCCCTAAAAACAATCTTGGGACAAGCACACTGTCGTTCTATGTCACGTTTGGATCAGTGGGATGTGGTCGCAGTTCCCTAACCTCATTCCATGCATGGCCAAGCGTCAGGGTGAGATTGGATGGGACCTGATATTGGGTCACCTGTGCCTCAGCTGTGTAGACAGAAGCACCCACCCCCATGGGACACATTGTGTCACTGACGCAAGACTCAGAGTGGAGACTTTGAGCAATAGAATAGACCGAGCTGATTAGAAGATGAGCCACAGGGAGGACTCCGCCCCATATCCTCCTTTATTCCTGTCCTGGCAGTGAGCAGGTGTTGGGGATTGTCCACAGATGCCAATAGGCACATCCACTTTGCGGTCTACACGCCCTAACCCAAAGCCAGGGCACTGATTCCAAGGAAGGGCCTTGAAAGGTGTTCGGGTCACCCCTGAGGCCAGAGTCCTTCTCTGTCCACCAGTCCCAGACCCTAGAGTCTGGAGCTCAGGTCCTGACATTTCCGTTTAGACTCTGTCCAGGGCATGCGCATCTGGCTTACATTAGAGCAATATGTTTTTCTAACAGCATCTTGGCTGAAAAGCCAAGCAGATAAATGAAAACAAACCCAGCTTTATGTGAATGAAAGGTGGCTGGTGGGAGGGCAGCTTCTGCCTGAAGGGCTGCTCTGGTGAGGTTTCTCTCCGGCTCTCCCCACCCCCTCTCCCTCCACCTGCCTCTCACAGCTTCTCCTGATAGGCCTCCTGTGCCTCCCAGCTGGTTGTGGCACATAGTACCGTACATGTGCCCAGGCCTGGTGAAGAACACGTATCCTAGAGTCACAACACGCCTATCACTCCGCTATTTCCACCCCCCACTCATCACCCATTGGGTAGGGAAGCCATTGGGAGGCTACCTCGGGGGGCTCAGCCCAGCACTGTGTATGACCTGTCCCAGACATAGGATGCTTCTAGACTGGCTTGTACCTTCTCCTTATCGTTGTTATTATTATCCCTTATGACCCCTCCAAGTTCCACCTGGCCTGGGGGCTCCACGTCCACGGAGTCAGAGCCAGCAGGTGGTTGGCGGATGATTGCCAGCAGACTGGCAGAGATGCCTGAAACTGTTGCTGTTTTAATAGAAGCAGGGCAAGCCCCTCCCCCCCAACAAAGGCAGCCTGTGTTCATCACTCCTGAGCTGCAAGACCAAATGGTACTGCTAAGAAAATGCTGGAAGTGGGCTCCTGGGGTCATAGAACACTATCCATGTTGACCCCCTGAAGTAATTCCCAGATGTATCAAGATATCATTGACAGATTAAAATTGTATATAGTTGTGATATAATGTAGCGCAATACTTGTTCTATACGTTATGCGCTACCAAGGTTTGCTAGTCAGGCAAGGGCCTGGAGATTGAAACAAACAGAGAGAGGAGAGTGAGGAGAGGCAAAGGTAACCCCAAGAATGCCCTCTTTATTATGTTCCAGGGCAGCTTATATAGGGTCTCCTTGACTAATAGCCACGCCCTAACTCAGCTGCAATCCCACCAGAAACCACTCCCCTGCCATCAGGAACTCCTGAGGGTCTCTTGTTTGCTCAGAGCAGCTGCAAGCATAGGAAAACAAGTTGTTTACTCCGGCAGGCAGGGAGTCACAGGAAATTCAGGGTCTGGGGGTCCACAGTCCCCAACAATATAAGAGAAAAATCCTGGGTTTGAAAGATGGTTCAGCAGCTCTTCCAAAGGTCTTGAGTTTAGTTCCCTGCACCCACATCAGGTAGCTCACAGCTGACTGTGTAACACCAGCTCCCAGGGATCAGACATGCTTTTCTAGCCTCCATGGGCACTTGCATTCACACACACACACACACACACACACAGAGAGAGAGAGAGAGAGAGAGAGAGAGAGAGAGAGAGAGAAATCTTTAAAAACTAATAATCTTTTTTAAAAAAGGAAAAGGAAAATCACTTTTTAAAGGATGAAAAGCACTGCTTGGCTACTCTCTGTGCTGACCTGCTCCCACGGTCCCCTGGGAAAATAAAGACAACTGTTCTGGGGCTCCCATAGCTGAGAACTTCCTAGTACTTACTACGCATTCTTGGTCAGAAACCAATTAGTCATTAGATGGCTCAAGATTATACCACTTTGTTTTGCAAATACTTTTCTGGACTTTGTTAAATGTGTGAGAAGAGTCTCACCGGAATCCATCTCTTCCAGAACCTTCCCGCATTTGCCAGCGCGCAGTGGTTGCTTCCTCCCTGCAAAACCCTTCAACAGCTTGACCATCTACTGACACAACCTCCTCCAAGAGATTAGACACTCTGAAGGGAGAAGGCCTTGTCCCAGCACATGTGCTGGCCTCAACCTCCAGTGCATAATCTGGACCTCGTGCGAACAGGCGCTCTCTTTGGGGTGTCTTGTCTTATTTGGGAAGGCAGATTTGTTCTCCACATTTGATTCCTTCTTCTCTTTGTACAGAGGAAGCCCGAGCGGCCACCTTTCAAATGCCCCAGTGTCTGAAGCTGTCCTCTCGCAGCCGTGGACTTGAAGATCCCCTCAAAGGCAGAGTCTCTTTCCTCACCCGCCTGGACCCAGAGCACAGCAGCCTGCTGCATAGGCAGATGCTGGGAATGAATCCGTAAAGCAAGCAAGAAGCTGGAGATTGCTAAGAAAATGGCAACATGGGTTCGTTTTCCTTGTAGGCTATTGTCATAGGAAACTGGTCATGTGAGCACAAAGAAGGGCAAACCGGCTGGGGGTGGCACACACTTTTAACCCCAGAATTTGGGAGGCAGAGAGGTAGGTGGATCTCTGTGAGTTCAAGGCCAGTGTGGTCTACGGAGTGAGTTCCAGGACACCCAGGGCTACACAGAGAAACCCTGTCTCGAAAAACAAAACCAACCAAACAAACAAAAAAAACAGGTCACTACTGTTCTATGAAACACCAGAACCAAAAGCAAGTTGGGGAGGAAAGGGTTTGTTTGGCTTATACTTCCACATCACTGAAGGCAGTCAGGGCAGGAACTCAAACAGGGCAGGATCCTGGAAGCCCGAGCTGATGCAGAGGCCAGGGAGGATGCTGCTTACTGGCTTGCTCAACCTGATTTCTTATAGAACCCAGGACCTCCAGCTGAGGGATGGCACCACCCACGATGGGCTGGGCCCTCCTCTACTTATCACTAATTAAGAAAATGCCTTACAAATTGATCTTACAGAGGTGTTTTCTCGGCAGAGGCTCCTCCTTTCAGATAACTCCAGTTTGTGTCAAATTGACATAACTGAACTAGCCCAGGGATCTTACTTTATCTGTTCTTCATTAGTCCTGGTTACTGGGTATCTGAGTGTACCTTAAGGACTCCCCCACCCAATCTTAGGAGTCTGTTAACTGTGCTTTCTCTTTATCATTTTACTTTTTCATATTAATATCTTTTAAAAAGTATTATTTTACATTAGTTTATATATTTGCGGGGGGTATTCATGCACGTATTTATATATTTGGGGGGTATCTCTGCATGTACACGTGTGCATGCCACAGCACATATGTGCAGATCAGAAAACAACTTACAGTAGCTGGCTCTCTCCTTCCACCACCTTCTCCAGCTGCCTTTATCCACTGAGGCTTCTCCCCTCCCTCCCTTCTTGTTATTTTTAATTCGTAAACAAAGTAGCAGTCATCAGGGCTCGGTGGTTAAGTGTAGACAAACTTTCTCTTCAGGACCATCAGTTCCCTAATAATAACATGGAGATTTACTATTAATTATGAATGCTTGGTCTTAGTCTAGGCTTAACTAGTTTCTTAGTTAGGAACTAGTTGTTCCTAACTAGTTCTTATAGCTTAAATTAACCCATATTTCTTAATCTATGTTGTGGCACGTGGCTTGTTACCTCATCTCCATTCTGCCCATCCCGCTTCCTCTGTGTCTGGCTTGCAACTCTCCCTTTCTTCTTCCCAGAGCTCTCTCTGTCTACAAGTCCCACCTATACCTCCTGCCTAGCTATTGTTTAGCTTTTTTACTAAACTAATCACAGTAATATATCTTTGCACAGTGTAATCAAATATCTTACAACATTTGTCCAAATAAAAAGGAAAGTTTTTTTTTAACTCTAACATGATATACAATAAGAACAATTATCAGGTAATACTTACATTTATAATGTCAAGTCCATTTGTATTTAGCACTTTTTTTTTTATTTTTCGAGACGGGGTTTCTCCGTAGCTTTTAGGTTCCTGTCCTGGAACTAGCTCTTGTAGACCAGGCTGGCCTAGAACTCACAGAGATCTGCCTGCCTCTGCCTCCCGAGTGCTGGGATTAAAGGCGTGCACCACCACGCCTTTTCATTTTATTTATTTAGCATTTTCAGAGAAAATGTTTCCTATCTTGATGAGTCCAAAGTTTTATATCTAAACCATTTTTATCATAACTTGTATCATTACCAACCCAAAACTATCTTTTTAGACCTCAAAACATTTTCTAAGCTAAACAATTTAAGCTTTTATGTCTCTCAACCTTATACACTTTGTATCGCTTTTGTGAATTTCTTTTCTGAATTTGGTAACAAGGAAAACTATAACTATCTCATCTTCAACTCTATCATATACCAGAGAAGGATATAAATTTATCTGAATAAATAGGAAGCATAGAATGAACAACTTCTAAAACTATAGAAAAGATAGAAACATCTGGCTGCCTGGACAATTAACCAAGGGTCCTCTGCAATGTTGGAGCATCCATGTTTAACCTACAGGCTTAGAATATCTGACAACTTTTCTATAAAGCAGCAATTTTGAAGGACTATCCTACTTTGTCTTGGCAAAGTTCAGCAATCATTTTCTTTTGCGTCCTGCTTATCCAATTTAGACAGCATACTGTCAGTAGTCATGGCAAGGGCAGTTTCTTAACCCAAATGACTAACTTTGTCACAATAAAAACAAACCCCACATGGAAGTTCTTCGATACTCCTTGTCCTTTTTTAAAAAAAATGTTTATTTATTTATTATGTATACAATATTGTGTCTGTGTGTGTGTGTGTGCAGGCCAGAAGAGGGCACCAGACCTCATTACAGATGGTTGTGAGCCACCATGTGGTTGCCGGGAATTGAACTCAGGACCTTTGGAAGAGCAGGCAATGCTCTTAACCACTGAGCCATCTCTCCAGCCCCCTCATTGTCCTTTTTTGAAGTAAATTGATACTGCCAGAAGGAGATATGTCTCACTGTCATGAAAAACCTATGTTACTAACATTTTAAATGTCATATTCTGTAGGTCTTTAAAGTGTTTGAAGACCATCTATTTAGTTAGAATATATCTTTTTGACCTTGAAAATATAGCTTACATGACTATAAGTTTAATTGTTATAAATGACTAACTACTAATCTGTCTTTCTTCATTATCCTAAATAGCTTTCAAGAACTAACATTTTATATTACATTTTAAAATTAGCTACATAGGTACAATATCTCAAACAAAATTAGAAACATATATACAGTATAACAAAATAACCTTAAATTTGTATCAATATATAAAAATCTATACCAATGTAAAATATTTGAGACTAGTAGTTGTTTGTTTGAAAGTAGATTCAATAATCTACCTTGTATCTTATCATTTCTATAGCCCCCATTTTCTTTTCAGAATGAGATTTCTGAATCTAATCTCCTTTGCTCAGCTTTTTTTCTGACTATGACCAGTAACAACTTGTAACCAAATCCCTAAACTATGACAAACATGCATTATCCACAGAATCACCAAAGACCACTTATCCCACCTCTTGGGAATGTTGATGTTGTGTTTTCTAGACTGTTTCCTGTTGTCTGGCAGCAATGGCAACTCCAGGGGGCCCTGAGAAAATTTAGATAATGGTCAAGTCCCGAAAGAGCTACTCTAACATTTGTTGTCCTGTCCTCTGAGCAATGGGAAAGTGTAGGGTTTATCTGAAGTCCTAGCTGGAGTAGTCTGTGAGGCTGGACCATCTCAGCTAGCAGCTTTGAAGTTGTTTTGGCTGTAGAATTTTGAAGAAACTGTACAGAGGCATTCTGAGAAGCTGGATCACCTGGGCCTTGTTGTCTTCGTTGATGTCTGATCCTTTTTTTCTGAAAACATCCAAACTTTTAAAGGTAACATAGATATCTGCACTAGCTCAAGTATGGAATGTCAGGTGTGCCCAGGTCAGCTAAAGATGATTATATGTTTATGTCTGAGCAGGTAAAATGTATCTGTCAACTTTATAAGTTTGTTTGGAGTGCATAACCAAACCTCTATCCATGTCATATGAAAGGATGACATGTAATCATATGTCATGACTCATCCAGTCTCAGAGCTGTTCACAAAGGATCAGCTTAGACATCCCATGTTCTGTAGTTTTTCTTTTGTTTCTTTGTTTTATGTTTATAGTCCAGATCCTCAGGAGGTCTCTTCTGGTCAAATCTGGTCTTTATTAACTTTGACGAATCTGTAGCTTTTTGTTTCCTCTCCCCTAAGGCAACACATTTTTTGAATTCCATTCTGAAGCCACGACACCTTTAAACCACCCAGGCTGGTTTAATTCAGCAGTCCTTTCCATAATCCAATGTCGCTCAGCAGCTGTCATTTCCTCACCAACATTCAAAAAATTCCAAGTTAATAAAAAGCCAAACAGGATCCAGATACACTGTGTATTTCCCATCTTTGTGTGGCTTGTTTTTTTAATACTACTTTACTTCTCTCTTTAAAGACTTGACTTTATCATTTTTAAACTAATTATTCATTTTCTATGACTGTCTATACCCATTCTTTTTCTTTCTTCAGCATTTAAGCACATTTTCAAACATACTGTACCTTTTTAGAGGGTCTCTATGTCTGGACATGGCTTTACTAAGCACCTGCGGGAGACAAATCTTAAACTACTGTGTCAGTCACTGTGCCTGAGAGACTGCAGCACTAGGAAGCCATGGTCAGCTCCTCATCCAGAACTTTTCATAGCTTTCTCAGGCCCTAGGTTTGGATATTTGAGCCTCCACATTGGATGCCATATGTAGTCAAATTTTCTTTGGGCCACCAGCTCCCAAATAATGACATGGAGAATTTTTATTATTTATGAATGCTTGGCCTTAGTTTAGGCTTGTTCCTAAGTAGTTCTTATAACTTAAATTAACCCATATTTTTAAATCTACATTCCGGCATGTGGGTCATTACCTCATCTCCAAACTGCCCCTCCTGCTTCCTCCACATCTGAATGGTAACTCCCCCTCTCTTCTTCCCATAGCTCTCTCTGTCTCAAAGTCCTGCCTGTATCTCCTGCTTAGCTATTGGCTGTTTAGCTTTTTATTAAACCATTCACAGAGACATCTATACACAGTGTAATCAAATATCTCGCAACAGTTGAGTGCACTTGTTTCTCTTGCCGAGGACCAGGATTTGCTTCCCAGCACCTACATGGTTGCTCCCAACCATCTCTAACTCAAGTTCCAGGGGATCTTCTGAGTGCTGAACCACCAGTGTACACCTCCACAACTCAGCTCAACTGAGGCTTTTCAACTTCCGCTCAGGAGACAAGCAAAGGCCACCAAGAGGTGATTGGCCAGTGGCCACCTTCAAATCTGCATGTCTCTATCCTACAACCCAGCCTGAGAGGGGCATCAGAAGGCAGGAGTGTAATGCCACAGTTGGTCGCATCCCTGACCTGGTCTGTAATGACAGGTTAGATAGACTGCGCAGAAATGGAGAAGCCGGCTTCATTTTTCTCAGGAGGAAAAAGTGTCCATCTATAAACCACCTGCACAAGTGGAGAGCTAGACAGTCGGATTATTTGGTTGGGATTATTTGTTTATATTGGGATTTGCTGCTGCTGTTTTATATTTTAAAATGCGACATTGACTAACCTCTAAGGCAGTACGTGGAGCCCAAGTAAGCAAGATGGCTGGCAGGAAGAAAACTGCAGGAGGTCCCGGAGGCTCCTTCATTCTGCCTTCCACAATTCTCAGGTGTGTCCGAGTGCAGGGCTTCTTCCTAGTTTATTTCCACAGGTGAAGCACTGACTGCCTGCAACCCATACAGTCCAAAGAGCTGTCTGACTGATGGAGAGCTGGAGAGGGGGGTGTCTGTGGGGACGCCCTAGGGCTGAGAGACCCCGTCTCCGCAGGGAGTTCTTAGCAGACCCCCTTCTCCAGTGCTGCATGCTTGAGCTTCCAGGATCTGCAGAGGGCGGAACCTCTCCTTGGGTACTGTGCCACGCTTTCCTTTTTGGACCTTAAATACCCATTTTAGAACTCCCTCCCCCTTCTCTCCATCCCAGTACCTCCTCCTCTCTTCCCTTCATCCTTCCCTCTCCTCTCACTCCTCCTCTTTCTTCCCGCCCACATACAAGTAGTAGTCTTACAGTATCTACGGGGGGATTGGTTCCAGAACCCCTGTGGATGCTGAAATCTGAGGATGCGCAAGTCTTTCATATGCAATGGAATAATATTTGCATGTAAAGCATCCATGCGTTCCCAGATGCTTTGAACTATCTCTAAATAATTTGTGTCTCTAACACAATGCCTTGCTCATAACTGGTCCGTTGGACTGATTAGGGGAAAAAGATAAAAGTCAGTACAGTGCTTTACAAATACTGTCGGTAAGGAGTAGGTTGAAGGAATGTATACAGAGTGAATACGGAAAATCAACTGTATATGTATTACACGTGCGTGTAAACGTACGCAGGAATGAATATGAATGGAATCTCGCGTTATCCCTCACAAGTTCTTGTTTGGAACTCCTGGTCTCCAGCTAGTTTGTGCTGGTTTTGAAGGTTGAGGAATCTTTGTTAGGGATGGGAGTGGGAGCTGGCTGGCGAAAGTAGGTCACTGGGAGTGGGCCTTTGAATGCTCCCTGAGGCCCTGGTTCCTGCTTCTCCCTCTGCTTCCTGGTTTGTCTCCGTGCAACCCTATGGCCAGGGAGCACTACTGCACCAGATCTTGCCTGTCACAGGAAGCTGAGGCAGGGCGACTGAGTTTCTTTGATAGAAACTACACAGGAGAAAGGAATCCATGCTGTAGGCTGTCATGGACTCGCCTTGATCCCTCTACCGTGTCTTTCTTTCTTGTTTCTTTTTCCACCATTTCTCAAGGTGAAGAACACCCCATAGTTCTATACCCAGCAACGGTAACCTTGTTTTCCTTTGGACAGAGCTTAAAGATTGTGTTTTTCTTCTTGTTAATTTTTTTTAGTGTGTGCACACGTGTGTGTACGTGTGTGTGTGTGTGTGTGTGTGTGTGTGTGTGTGTGTGTGTGTGTGTGTGTTTGCACGTGTACTGGGGAGTTGGAGGATGGTAGATCCCCTGGAGTTGGAGTTACAGCTGGCTGTGAGCCACCCAGTGGGGTGTTGACTCTCAAACGTGGGTTTCCCACCAGAGCTACACTCTCAACTACTGAATGCTCTCTCCAGCCCCCACTCTTCTTGATTACATTATCCATGGCAAGTCGGCATTAACTCTTGTCTCTATAATCCCTGTTACACAATGTGCCTTTAAAATACGGTTGGTTATAGTGTTGGGGTGGTGACATGCTATAAGTCCTTTTCTGAGGACTTACCTGTTCAGTGATTTAGAAAAGATGGACTGATTTGTTGGGGACACATGCTAGTGGCAGAGCACCTTCCTAGCAAGTAAGAGGTCCTGGGTTCCATCCTTAGTGGGATATAAATAAAAACAATAACCAGAATAGTTTAAAGATTTGTTTTATTTTAGTTATGTATATGTGCATATGTGTGTGTGTACATGACTGAAGGTCCTGGCATTGACCAGAAGACAGCACCAGATCCCCTGAAGCTGGAGTTACAGGTGGTTGTGAGCCAACCAATGTGGGTGCTGAGAATCAAACTTAGGTCCTCCATCAGGGCAGCTATGTTCTTAACCACTGAGCCGTCACCCTAACCTCATCAACTGGTTATATTACGATGCATATGAAAATTAAAATGGGACTGGAAATGATGGCTCAGTGGTTAAGAGCCCTGCCAGCTTTTCCAGAGGACTTGGGTTCAATTCCCAGCACCCACATAGCAGCTCATAATTGTCTATAACTCCGGTTCCAGGGGATATGACACCTCATACAGACATACATGCAGGTAAAACACCAATGCACAGAAAATAAAAATAAATACATAAAAGGAAAAGGAAAATGAAGCCAGGCATGATGGCACATACCTTTTTTTGTTTGTTTGTTTTGTTTTTGTTTTTTTGAGACAGGGTTTCTCTGTAGCTTTGGAGCCTGACCTGGAACTAGCTCTTTTACACCAGGCTGGTCTCAAATTTACAGAGATTTGCCTACCTCTGCCTCCTGAGGGCTGGGATTAGAGGCGTGTGCCACCACTGCCTGGCGGTGGCACCATACCTTTAATCCCATCGTTCAAGAGGCAGAAGCAGGTGGATCTCTGAGTTCAAGCTCAGCCTGGTCTACATAGTGAGTTCCAGGATGACCAGGGCTATAAGGGCTACACAGAGAAACCTTGTCTGGAAAAATAAAGTAAAATGATAAAAAGACTTGAGACACATTAGGTTATGTTATTTAGACAATAAACTCACTTGCATATTAACCTCAATTTTAACATCTCCTTAGAATCTTCCAGCCATCTATCTCATCAAAGACTCTTGGTGTTTTTTGGTTTTTGTTGTTGTTGTTGTTTGGTTGGTTGGTTTTGACTCAATGTTTGTTCTGCTCTCAGATTGCTAAGAGTCTTTGGACTGTGAGTGGAAATTTGCCATCAGCTCAGGGAAGATCTGAATTGATATTTCTTGAGAAAAATATCCCTCCCTTGCTTTTTTTCTGTATCCCCTGGACTCAAGCTATTCTTCTGCCTCAGTCTCCCAATACCTGGGACAATAGGCATATGCTACCATCTCTGTCTTCTTGTGAAAGCCCCTGGAAGCATGGGGGTGGCCAGAAAGCTGCCCTCCTGGGGATAGTGTCCTCCTAGTGGCACTGCGGTGATGCTAAAGACTATGAACAGCCCTTGCCTCCCAGGACCACCTGCCTGACCTCACCCTTCCCCATCAAACTCTCTGTGCATTTGTTTCAGCCTCACCTGACCTCCACATTGCTAGTACTGTAGCTTTCTGATCCTAAGCCCTCCCTCCATGTACTGGAGGTGTGGGGGTGTTGTTGGTAGTGGTAGTGCTGGGGCTCGAACCCAGCACTGTATACATCTTAGGCAGAAGCTGTACTGCTGAGCCAACTCTTTGCCCTCACTAGGGATTCTAGGCAGGGGCTCTACCACTGAGCCACACCCCAGCCCCTCACTTGAGGATTCTAGGCAGGGGCTCTACCACTGAGCCACACCCCAGCCCCTCACTGGGGTATTCTAGGCAGGAGCTCTACCACTGAGCCACACCCCAGCCCCTCACTGGGGGATTCTAGGCAGGGGCTCTACCACTGAGCCACACCCCAGCCCCTCACTGGGGTATTCTAGGCAGGAGCTCTACCACTGAGCCACACCCCAGCCCCTCACTGGGGGATTCTAGGCAGGGGCTCTACCACTGAGCCACACCCCAGCCCCTCACTGGGGGATTCTAGGCAGGGGCTCTACCACTGAGTCACACCCCCACTCCCTTACTGAGGGATTTGAGGCAGGAACTCTAGTGGTAACCTATATCACTGGCCTTCTTTATGCTTTTGATTTTGAGATAAGGACTCACTCGGTTGCTCAGGCTGCCCTTGAACTAACTCTGTAGTCCAGGCAGTCCAGGACTTGAGTTCCACCTACTTCAGTGTCCCAAGTAGATGGATGATAAGCCAGGTCCAACTTATGCTTGCTGTCTTCTCAGGGTTCTTACTCTCCCTCCTGAACATGTCAGGGCAGGCTTGGTTATGGTGCTGAGGGTGGAGCAGCACAGGGTTGGTCCAGAGTAGAGCTTGCGCTCTAAGAAGATGGAGCACAGGGTAGGGGAGACTAGACCAGGGTGGCAGAGGAGGGAGGGGGAGCTAGTACCCAGGGTGCTGACTGAGTCTCTATCAGAGCCCAGAGGGTAAGGGAGGTGCCTGAGGCTCTTAGAGAAGGGGGCTGCGCAGCTATTTTGAGGACTCGGGAGTTGTGTTTCTCACAGGCTGCAGAGACACAACTAGGAAGGAAGGACAGTGGACTGGGCCGCAAGATGTCAGATTAGAATCGGAAGCACTATTAGAGTTCTGTCATTTTCTGTAAAGGTCAAAACGCAGCACGATGTTAATCCCAGCCCTCCGGAGGCAGAGGTAGGCAGATCTCTGAGTTCTAGGCCAGCCTGGTCTACAGAGCGAGGTCCAGGTCAGTCAGGGCTACACAAAGAAACCCTGTCTTAAAAAGTCAAAAACAAAAACAAAACCTACCAAAACCAACATCAACAAAACCAGCAAGAAATCCGTTCAAAATCACAGCTTATGTGTGAGACTGGTCAAGACAATACAAACTGAGATACAAATGGTGTGTGCCAGGAAGCAGGGAGGTGGTCACAATGGGGAACGGGACTGGCGAGGAGGCTCTATCCATGGTTAAGGGCACATGCTGCTACAGATGACACAGTTTGGTTCCCAGCCCACACATCAGGTAGCTCACAACCACCTCTACCTCCAGCTCCAGGGAATCCAGTACCCTCTCTGACGATGGTAGGGATGAGCATATGCATTTACAGACATACAAATAAAAAAATTAAATTAAATCCTTTTTAAAAAAACAGAGTGGAGGCATGCCCAAAGGATGTCAAAGTAAAGCCAGGTGTGATAACTACAGGGTTGGGGGATGCAGGATCAGACGCTCAAAGTCATCTTCATCTACGGAGTGAGTTCAAGGCTAGCCTAAGGTGCTTAAGACCTCTTCTTTAAAAAATGTTTTTAATCAAAAGAGGCATTATTACCAGCAATAATGGGGCAAGAGAGGCCTCAAAATAAACCATGAAAGAAGCAGATTATCCCCTATTGGAGTGAATGAACATTAATGAGTAGTAAAAGAAAATAACTGAATGGAAGAACAGAATATCAACAATAAATGAACAGATGGGAAATTTGAGGAGTGGGGTCTTGATTTAGTTTCTACGTAGCCACCCACCGTGTTCTTAGGACTCACAGAGAGGAAGGGAGTCGCTTCTCGGAGGACTAGCCCCGCACACAGCATCTCAGTCTTGCCATCAAATCAGACACAGTGACTGCGTTAGTCGGCTCTCTGTGACAGAAGACCTGGCATGGGCCACTCCTGAAGACAACAGGGTTTGCTTAGATCATCTCGGAATGCACCAGATGGCGCAGTGTGTGCTGCGTCATCTTGTGGCACAGGTAATGTTCCTTTTGTCGCCGCCCTCTCCTGACTCCAGGATCTCATGATCGGTACCTAAACCCCTCCCAGAACACGTCATCAGTGACCCCAGGGTCACTCACTAGTGACCGTGTCCCTCTCTTTCTCTCCATCTTTATGTGCATTGGTGTTTTGGTGTTCTGCCTGCATATATGTCTGTGTGAGGGAGTTGGATCCCCTGGAAACGGAGTTATAGACAGGTGTGAGCTGCCATGTGAACTCAGGACCTCTGGAAGAGCAGCCAGACCTCTTAATTGCTGAGCCATCTCCCCAATCCCCTAGTCACCATCTCTTAAAAGAGTCCATCCACCTCAGGACTGCAGCCCAGTGAGCTCTTGGGAGGGATCACAGTTAGACAACATCCAGCAGGAGACATCAGTTACGAGACACAGCTGGATATGGTGGCTTATACGAGAAATACTAGAAAGCTGAGGCAGGAGAATAGACACATGTTCAAGGCCGGTCTTGGTTGTGTAGTGAGTTCTCAGTCTGCTTTGACTACAGAGTGAGATCTGGTTGTTTCAAAACACCACCAACAACAACAACAGAAGGGCAGCCTGGGGTACATAGCAGGGGCCTATTCTGGGGTACATAGCAGGGGCCTATCCTGGGGTACATAGCAGGGGCCTATCCTGGGGTACATAGCAGGGGCCTAGCTCCAAGCCAAACAAAACAAACAAAAACCCAAACAAAAAAATAACCCAAACCAGCTGGGCAGTGGCACACACCTTTAATCCCAGCACTTGGGAGGCAGAGGCAAGCAGATCTCTGAGTTCAAGGCCAACCTACTCTACAGAGTGAGCTCCAGGACAGCCACGGACACACAGAGAAACCCTGTCTCAAAAAACCAGAAAACCCAAGCCAGGGCCTGGAGAGATGACTCAGTGGGTAAAGCACTCATGACTGAATTCAGTTCCCAGAACCCAGCTGAAAACCCAGACGCAGTGGCTGCCTCTGAAACCCAGCCCTCCCATGGAGAGACAGGACAGTCAGTGGGAAGTCTGTGGGCCAGCCTACAGCATGTAGAACAACAGAAACATCAACTATCTCAAAACAAAACGAGGGGGAAGGGTCGTCCCCTGACCTCCGCAGCTGTACCGCGGTTCATGCCCACCCGCCTTCACACACAAGAAACATACGAACAAAAATGAATTCAAAATCACTCCTCACTAATTTGTATAACTTTTTTATGTTTTATGTTCCTATTAAAATGAAAATTAAAAATTTGTTAGAATAGTTCATCAGATTATTTGCCATCATTGTGGGCCATGTTTGTTTCCAGTCCTTTCCTGTCCTATCTACTTGTTCCCCGCCTCACTGATGGTTCCTTCAGGGACATTTTCATTGGTCCTTCTGGGCTCCACTGACATTTATTTGTTATTTATTTATTGCTGGGACATCTCCCTGGAGCCCAGGCTGTCTGTGAACTCACTGTGTAGCAGAGGATGGTCTTGAACTTCTGATTTTACCTCCTGAGTTCTGGGGTTACAAATTTGTATCACTATATCTAGTTTTATAGGATGCTTGGAACAGAACCCAGAGCTTCATGCCTGCTACTCAAGCATTTTACCAACTGGACACCTTCCCCAACCCTTGCTTCCCTGACATCTCAGTACCGAGTGCCCAGAGAGCCTCCCTTCCCCTTCCCTCCCCTCCCCTCCCTTCCCCTCTCCTCTCCTCTTCTCCTCCTCCCTACCCCCCCCCCCCAGCACTCATTCCTTTGATAGCTTCATCAGTCTTGGCTTGAAATGTCACTGATTTGCTAAAGAAGTTCCATCTTGTCTCCTGGCATCCTCCCTGGGTGTACACCGCTCCCAGTGTTTTCACTCTTGTGTCTAACAGGCATTTCAAAACAACATTCCCCAACTGAGCCCCCAGCCCACCCCATCTTGCTCTTCCTCCACAGTCCTCTCAGCCCAGGCAAAGGCAACTCCATCCTTGCTTTGCTCCAGCTAAAATCTTGACGTCCCCATAGCCACCTCTGTGGTCCTCACATCTGGACATGTTGGCTTCTTTCTCTGGAGTATATATCCAGACAGAAACCTCCTCTCACCAGCTCTCCAGCCTCTACTCTCCTCCAAGCCGCCTTCAGCTCTTCTCCAGGCCCACATAGCAGCAGTCAGCTGTGCCCCGTCTCTCCCCTTGTCCTGTCTGTCATTCCCCTGTCTGTCACTCAGCAGCAGCTCAAAGTGGTATCACAGATTGGGAATCTGCAGGAGTCAAAGGCCAGAGCTTAGCCAAGCCCTTAGATGCAAGCAGTTCATTTGAGATGTTTCCTAGGTACATGCTGTGAAATACAAACCAGGGGAGCCAACACAAGGCATATTTAAGTGAGGTCACTGGAACTTGAGTTCCCCACTGGGGCTGATTGGGAGATGCTGAGAACATGCCTCCCACTGTCAGATGCAAAAGGCAAGGTGATGTCTAGGCCTTTCTACCCTACCCTAACTCCACATTGGTTGAGGATGAATTGGCTGAGTATGAATTCCAGGGACTTTAAGTCCCTCCCCTGCCCCAAGTTCAGGGTCTATCCTTCCTCAGTGATATTCTGCCTAAACACACAGGGCTGAGTGACCACAGACCAAATTCCTCTGCCGCCCCCAAAACCACAAAACTCCAAAATCTTCTCTTCTTCAAGTCGTCCTCTCAAGTATTTCGGTCACAGAAACACAAGGTGTAACCAATGCAGCAGCCTCAGGTTCTTTGGATCTTTGTTTAGATGTTACCATTTCAGTAAGGCCTTCTTGGTAAAAGAAACCTGACTCCT
Organism: Microtus pennsylvanicus; assembly: GCF_037038515.1. Lineage (NCBI taxonomy): Eukaryota > Metazoa > Chordata > Mammalia > Rodentia > Cricetidae > Microtus > Microtus pennsylvanicus. Next base: position 132,569,698 of record NC_134579.1, on the reverse strand, counting down.
TCCAGTAAGGACATTCTAAAGACACTTTAGTAAGGTCCTATTTGCAGGCTGGGGAGATGGCTTAGCGGGTAAAGGGCTTGCGATGCAAGCATGAAGTTTTGAGTTCGAATCCCCAGAACCTACACAAAGTTTAGCGTGGTAGCATGTGTCTGCATCCTGAGTGTCCCTATAGCAAGATGAAAGGTGGAGATGGGAGACTCCCTTGAGACTAGAGACCGACTGGCCTGAGAATAAAGCAGGGAACAATAAGGAGACCACGTCTCATACAAGATGCAAAGACCAGTACACGAGCTGTCTGTTGACCTCTGCGTACATACCAGCACTTGCACACATGAACATAAACACGTATATACCGCCACATGTACACCATATACACATACAAGATAAAAATGCTTTTTTAAGGATATAGGAGTATCTGCAAAGGCACGGGCAGCCAGAGAGGTGTATACAGCCAGCCATAGTTCACACCTTCAGCCCCTAAGAGTGGAAGAAAGAGATGCGCTCTCAGCCCCAGCCCCACGGAAAAGCCTCCTGCTGGAGCTGAGGCCTTTGGAGGAGGGATGAGAGATGCTGACCTCATTGTCTTCTGCCCTCCAGTCTCCCAAGTGTGCTGCTCAACAGCCACAGCCAACGAGCAGCCAGAAGGCAAGGAAGCAAGAAGCCAGAGGGTAAGGAAGCCCCTTTACCCTGTTTGTGCTGTCAGCCTCCAGGCACAAGGCAGGAAGCAAGAGCCAGTGATGGATGTTCCCCCCACACACACACAAAAATAGTAATACACACACACACACACACACACACACACTCCTATCCACCTTCCTGCTTCATCTTTACCCCGTAGCACTTAGCATGATGGAGCCTATGGTTCACTTGACTTCTTTTGTTTAATTCCCATCTGGACTCACAAGGTGTAAATGCTGCAAGGTTGGGGATATTTTTGTTTGTTTGTCTTGTTTTCATTCACTATTGTATCCTAGGAGACCTAAATGAGGACTCTGAACTCAGCATATGCACAACTAAGATTTTGTTCTTTTTTTAAAAATATTTATTTATTTTAAAATTGACGCCTATGCCTGCAGGCCTATGTGCATCTATATGCACCACATTCGTGTGGGTGCCCAGAGAAGCCAGAAGAGGATATTAGAGCCTATGGAATTAAAGTTACAGGTGGTTGTAGCTGATATGTGGGTACTGGGAACCGAACTCTGGTCCTTTCCAAGAGTGGTGGGTGCTCTTTCCTGCTGAGCCTTCTCTCTAGCCCCTTAATGTTATGGAATACTAGGTGAAGATGTGCTACATTCATGCTGTGGAATATTTGCTTAGTGGTGCAAAGATGTGTCGCATTCTCTTTGCTGCATTTGTTTAACTCTGTAAAGCTGTGTTACTTTGCCTGTCTAAACCACCTGATTGGTGTAATAGAGAGCCGGAAGGCAGGAGAGAGAAACAGGCAGGGTTGCTAGGCAGAGAGAATAAATAGGAGAAGAAAGAATCTAGGATCAGGAGTGAGGGGGGAGGAGGAAGAAAAGGAGAGGAGGATGCCAGGGGCCAGCCAGCCAGCCATGGCAGTGTAAGAAGGAAAGAAAGACATTTAGAATAAAGAAAGGTTAAAAAGCCCAGAGGCAAAATGTAGTTAAAGAGAAACAGGATAATATGTTAGAAAAGCTGGCTAGAAACAAGGCAAGCTAAGCCCAGGCATTCCTAAGTAAGAATACCTCTCTGTGTGTTTATTTGGGAGCTGGGTGGTGGGCCCCCAAAGAGTTTTTTTTAAAAAAAAAGGCAACTACACTTTAACATTTCCGCTGGGGGATGGAAGAATAATTCAGTGGTTAAGGGTGCACAATAAATAATCTGAGTTTGGTTACCAGCACCCATGTCAGTGGGCTCACAACTGCCTGTAACTCCAGCTCTGGGGCAGCCAATGCTATCTTCTGACCTCTGTGGGAACCGCATGCATGTGACATACACAGACACACATAAAAATAAATCTCAAAAAGGTTTTCTTGCCCTGCTTTCTTTTTCTTTTCAGTACTGGGGATGGAACCTAGGAGCTTTCATGTAGCAGCCAAATCCTCTACCACTGAGCCAAAATCCCAGCTACCACCACCACCATCATCATTGTCATCACCACCACCACCACCACCAACACCACCACCATCATCATCACCACCATCACCACCACCACCATCACCATCACCATCACCACCACCATCACCATCACCACCAACACCATCATCATCATTACCACCACCACCATCACCACCAACACCACCACCAACACCACCACCATCATCATCACCACCATTACCACCACCACCAACACCATCATCATCATTACCACCACCACCATCACCACCAACCACCACCATCATCACCACCACCACCATCATCACCACCAACACCACCACCAACACCATCATCATCATTACCACCACCACCATCACCACCATCACCATCACCAACACCAACACCATCATCACCACCAACACCACCACCAACACCATCATCATCATTACCACCACCATCATCATCATCACCACCATCACCATCATTACCATCACCGTCACTATTTTGTGATCCTGGGAAGGTACCTAGGACCTTGCATGTATAAGCACTCAAACGCTGAGCTACAAGCCCACAGCTGAGATCTCATGAGTAAAGTTACTACCCAGTTGTGATAAGCACAGGAATCCTCCCAAATATCCAAAGGCCCTCCACAGGTATCTGCATACAGGTAAGGCTATTTGGTACAGAACAATCAAGTTTCCAAATGGAATCAAGGTTGATCCATTGACCTTAGAGTAGGGATGTTAGCTTAGATTATCTGTACATCCAGTGTAATTACAGGAGTTCAGAGAAAGAGAGAACCAGAGAGATTGAAGGATACTGGGCTGTGACGTTGAGACTGGAGCAGGAAACCACTAGCCAAGGACTGCAGGCTGCCTCCAGGAGCTAGAAATAAGGGCTTCTGCCCTCGGGTCACTAGAGAGCTCAGTTCACAATCCCGAGTCCCATTTCACACTTTGGCCTCTAGAAAAAGACAAAAAATATATCATCTCGAGTTTACCACTGGGTCTGTGGCAGTCTGTCACAGGCGACACAGGAAAGCGATGTACTTGGCTTTTGCAAAACCAGGCTCTGGAGCTTGGTGCAGCCATTTGAAAAATGACAATTATTTTGTGTGGGGTGCGTAGGTGGGTGAGTTTGTACAGGTGTCATGGCATACATAGAGAAGTCAGAGGACAAGTTGCAGGAGTTGGTTCTCTTCTCCTGCTGGATAGATGCTGGGGATTGAACTCAGGTTGTCAGAGTTAGCTGCAAGCACCTTTACCTACTGAGCCATCCCACAGGCCCCTACTACACTGTTCCATATCCACCTTTCCTGAGTAAATGGGACTTTTCTTTTCTGGCTTTGCTTTTGTTGTTTGATTTTGAGACAGAGTCATATTGTGTAGCTCAGACTGTTCTCGAACTCCCTCTGTAGTCTAGGCTAGCCTCAGACTCCCTCTGTAGCCCAGGCCAACCTTAAACTTGTCCTCCTCCTACCCAGCCTCATCCTTTTGAGTTCTGAGATACAGGTGTGCCCCACCATGCCCAGCCAAATGAAGCTATTAAACGCTCTTTCCGCAAGGGTGGGGAGAGGCTGGGTAGGTGTATAGACTGAATAAGCCAGCCATTCGTGTCATCCAGATGGCTCAGATCCTAGCCTCCAGCAGGGTCTCTTCTAGGCCACTGGCCATGTGCCTGCCTGGCTGATGCAGACACTAAATATACCTGAAGAGTGAACATTTCCCGGGCAACTACGAATTCATAATGTTTTGTCTCTCCTGTTTATAGGACATCAGGGACTCCCGCCCCCATTTTTGACTTTTATAAATAAAACTGAGAATTTCTTTATGTTCAAAGGGATTTCTTTTTTAAAAAACAATTAGTCCTCTGCATCACAAACCCCACACCTAAGGCTCAAAGAAAATCGAAGAGAAAGGGAAGGCCTAACTGTAAGAGCCAGAGGCCCGATAGGCCTGCTGCAAGACAGCGTCTTCTGGACACGACAGGGAAGCTGCACCCACAGGGTCTCAACAATAATTTGGCTGCCCAAACAAGACCTGTGTCATGGCAGCCACTCCACAGGCTGATGGTGAAGAGGGAAATGTCACAGACCCCACTCCTAGAGGAGAAGCTACAGGAGAGGAAAGGCTTCCGAGAGAGGAAGAATCCATTTCCTCTAAGGATGAGCAGCCGTAGGTTATGAAGCCCCAAGTGGCGAGCCCCAAACCCTTGTAGGAACGGACTTGGTGGGCTGTGTCTATATAAGTAACAGTAATGATTAAAGAAGAGGTTATGAGAGTTGGAGAGATGGCTCAGTGGTCAAGAGCACAGCTGCTCTTCCAGAGGACCTAGGTTCGATTCCCAGCACTCACATTTTGGCTCACAACTGTCTGTAATTCCAGTCCCACAGGGGTTCATCATTTTTTCTGGCTTCCATGAACCCTGCACACACGTGACGCACATCCATGCAGGCAGAACATGATTGCACATAAAATAAAATAAGATTTAAAAAAACGAGGTAATGATTTTGAGTGTGGGGGAGAAACATGGAAGAAGTTGGAGAGAGAGATGGAGGGTAGAAATGATGTAAATACCAAGTATAAAATCCTAAGAAAATAATAATAGTAATAATAATAATAATAATAATAATAATAATAATAATAATAAGAAGAAGAAGAAGAAGAAGAAGAAGAAGAAGAAGAAGAAGAAGAAGAAGTCTTATAAGTCTTCAAAACAGACCAGGCAGGCTTCAAGGCCCTGGCAGCTTCTCAATGCAGAGGTGGTCAGCTCACCACAGTTGGGCACCACCCCGTGGACGCGAACCTCCCACATAACTGGAAGGGGAGGGGCCGCTGGAAGGTGAGAGTGGAGGCAACTTAGGCCTTAACCGAAAGAGAGGCTGTGTCTGGAGGTGGCTTAATGAATTCCTCTCTGGGGCCTGACTTTCCACATGGTCCCTCAACCAGGGCATGAGAACTAGGGGAGGCTCACGGGAGGTGGGGAAGGGGGGGTGGCGGCAGGAGAATGAGGTGTCGCTCGAAACTTCTCCCTGATGTAAGATTAGTGCCAAGGCCAGTTCAGTGGCTCGGGGTGGTGCCCATCAGGATGAGCTATCCAAAACCACCCTCCTCCTGGTCCCCACCCAGGAGCCCTGCACCCCAGCAAGCTGCACGCCCACAACCTGAGCATGGAGGTGGGGGCTTTCCCGAGTGTTTGGGGCGGTGGGAGAGCCAAAGTGACCGAGGGAATAGGCCAGCCTTCTGCAAACCCGACTCACTCTGGAGGTGCCTGCCTGTGCCCGCTCTACCCTGATCACAGCTGGTACCACTGAAACACCGCAGGACTAAAGCTTGCAAGGCCGAGCAGGGAGAGGGGTTGTGAAGGGAAGCCAGCAAGAGAACAAAGGAGGCTTTGCCTGAGAAGAGAGGGAGGCACCTTCCACTGAGGCCTCAGGGCCTGGGGAAGTGAGTCACTGGGCCTCCGGGTTGGACCCACCTCTGGGGGCTCCGTGGGACTGAAAATGCAGCCCAGCTGGCCAGGCACAGACCCTGGGGTGCGGCAGGGGTTGTCTTTGGAGTTTGTTGGGTGGGGTTTTCCCCAGCTCTCCCCGCCACCCCCAGGACCTGGTGTGCGTCCAGCCTGGGGGCCTTGGCGACGGTTTTGTGCCTCATTAGGCACAGCCAGGCGGGGCCCCGATGCCACTACTGAAGCTGCAGCTCCCTGGAGGCTGTGGGCGTGGTCCCCTCCACCAACCCTCAGCAGGGACCAGAGTTCTATAGCCCTCTGCAGAGCCACACTGCACCCCTGCTAGAGCGAGGCATCCGTGCCACCCAAAGGTGGCGCCCTCCTCTGTTCCAAGCTGCCCCCTTCCTGTCCTGTCCACCCCCCAAACCCCATCCTGGGGATGGGAACTTGGAGATCTCGCTGCACGCCCCAGCTTCTTGCACAATCTTCTCCCAATTATTCTCTGTATAGTGTGTGGTAACAGGGCGAGCATTCCAGGACCTTGTACTTACTCGTACAAATCTGCCTCCTGTTTGTCTGCAGGGCCAGGCGTGTCTCCTTGGGCCCGGGGAAATGGGGGTGTGTTCGCGTCCAAGAGGGCGTGGCCCGCGTCCGCCGCGGGGGCAGCGCCCAGCTCAGCCTATTCCGTCCCAAACCACAGCCACTTCGGGAGCCCTGGACCCCATCCAGGACCCAGAGGAGGAAGCACTAGTGACATCTTAGACACAGGCTTCAACATATATGGCCTGTGTCCCCCTGTGGGCAGGATCGGCATCCTCAGGCGCCTCATCCTGGCGTGCAGGTCTTTGCCCGTGCAGGCTCTGACTCTGTCCTGAAGTTTTTGTCCTGGTTTGTGATTTTTGTTTTGTTTTGGCATGCTTTCTTTAGTGGAACTGGGGAGGGGGCTTCGTCTCACTCTGTAGCCTGAAATTCACTATGTTGTCCAGGCTGGGCTCAAACTCATGGCAACCCCGCCTCACCTTTCCACGTGCGAGGACCGCAGGTGTGAACTGCCACTCCGGCCTGGTCGGCAATTTTTGTTTAAGGTGGATCCTAGGAGGGTGGGCAACTATTATTCTTCAGCCATGGCTTTGGGTCAAGAAACGTTGCCTCCACAACCCCATGGATCACAAAGGGTGGTCGTCACATCTGGCTGTTCTGACGGAAATAAAGACAAAATTCCAAAATGAAGCCCGTCTGGAGTCCCTCTTCTTATGCGTTACATCCCAGTTCAGCCTGTGAGATGGTTCATTCTACACACACACACACACACACACACACACACACATAATCTGGGATTATCTGTGTTTGGTGACGTGACGAACTTAGAAACTACAATATGGTTTCTCTTCTGCATAGCTTGACAGCACCTCTGATGAATGCTGGAAAGTAAATAATTCATGTGGATAAACAGGTGTCTTCCCTTAGCCTCATGGTGAGGCATCATCATGATGGAGCAGAGAGAGGGGGCGAGGCAGAGTCCAGGGGCAAGATACAACCTTCAAAGTCATGTCTACAGGGACCCATTTCCCCTAAGCCCTGCCTATCCATCTGGGAACCCATCAGTGGGCTGACCTGTTGACATTTTCTGAGTACAGTGCTATCAGACTTTGACACATGAACCTTTTGGGGGAACTTCATATCTGACCCATAACAGAAGTTAAGGGGGGGGGTGTTGGAGCAGAGCTCCCTCTGCTAACTAATGTCCAACACTGGCATTTCAAGTTATGCTTGAATGGCTAACTCTCAAACAGCATAAACCTAGCAGTCCTTACTCTGGGGGAGGGGCTAGGATAGGCAGACAGGAGGCCTCTGTTTTCAGTGGATAAACAGTGACTGATGGACAGCCAGGCCTGGGCTCACATCCCCAGAGCAGTCCTTTCCTAGCAGGGAGGTTTGGTGGGCTCACCGTGGAGCAGACAGGTGACACACATGCTAAGCTTTGGGGTTTGTCAGAAAAGAGCCTCTACCCACATCTTCCGAATCTAGGGGTTAGTTTGTAGCTGGGGTAGGGGTGGGGGTCGTGGCTGTGACCTAAAAAGGAGAAAGGTCCCCATCACGGCAAGAACGGCATGGCAGCAGGAGTGGGCGTGGCATAGCTGCTTCTCACCTGTAGGTGCATCAGGAAGCAGAGAGTGTGCCTCTAACCACCAAGTCCCATCACTCCCTCTCCAGTGACCTCTTCTTCCACCCCCGCCTCCTGAAAGTTTCGCAACCTCCCCAAATGTCATTACCAAGTGTTCAAATGCATGAGACTGTGAGAGCCATTCCACATCCAAATGCTATAACAGGGAACACACGGGCGTGCTGGAGTTGAGCCTCACTTTTGCCTAAAGGTCACAGGGTCATGAGGGTGATGATGGAGCCAACAGACTCTAAGATCTGAGAGACAGAGAGATGAAATGCTCAGTCAGCTCTCGTTCGCCTGAAACCCTTGGGGTTTGTGTTCCTTTAGGGCCAACGTCGCAAACGCTGGTTCTTCCTAGAGAACAGCTGTGCCAGCCTTGCTCCTGGCAGGAAGCTACCCCGAGATGTCAACACCACCTTTGTCTTTGTCTTGTTCCACACAGGGCATCTCCTGAGTCCTCCAGAGAACACCCCGGTCACCACAGTGCATCGTCGGGACGTCCTTCTAGCAGAAAGGGATTCTGGCGGGAGCAGCTCTCTAGGCCTCTCTGCCCCAGCCGGTGAGCTTAACGATTTTAATCTAAATGCAGCCGATACCGTATAGCTTTCTGTGAGTAGGTGCCCTTGACTCCCTTCCTCAGATCCAGGTGAAGTTATGAAATGTAGCAGGGAAATTGTCTTGGGTTTCCCACTGGACGCCAAGGCTTTATCTTTGAAGGTTTCCTTGGATAATCACAACAAGCCTCCGCTGGCTAGTGAGAAACCTTGCCTCTATAAAGGCAAGAACTACCTTTGATGAAGAGACATTAAAACCATTCCTTACCAGAAGTGGTGGCACACACCTATAATCCCATCACCTAGGAGCTAAGGAGAGAAGATGCTAAAGAGTTTGAGGCTAACCAGGCTACTGAGAGAGACCCTGTCTCAAAGGGAAAATCTTTTTTTTTTAATTTATTTTTATTTTTTTTTAATGTAGACCAGGCTGGCTTCGAACTCAGAGATCTGCTTGTCTTTCCCTCTGAAGACTGAGATTAAGGACACCGAGTTCATCCCTCTGTTGCTAGCAGTTGTTACAGTTCCTCCCCACCCCCTCACCATGTCTCTCCAAGCAAGTCTTTCTATAGGTCCCCAGCCAGCCTAGAACTTGATATGTAGACCAGACTGGCCAGGGACTCATAAAGATCCGCCTGCCTCTGCCTCTGCCTCTGCCTCTGGGACAAAAGGCGTGAGCCACCATACCTAGCCCTATTACAGTTATTTTTAAGGACCTCCATTTGCAGGTAGCTCGTGGCAGGGGACAGTCTCAGCTTTGCCCCTGTGCCGTAACCCAGATTGTTCAGTGTCACTGAACCTCTGCCTATCTTCAGAGGGGCTTGGGGGGGGTGCAAGCCCTCTCTCTACTAGGAATCATTTGCTTTGCAGGTTGAGGGACAGAAGGAAAGGCTGTCATGTCCTCATCACACAAGACTGGTGTGATTGTCATTTGAATTGTCAACTTGACACAGGCCAGAATCACGCGGGAAGGGGCTCTCGATGAGGACTATTCTAGGCTGCGTTGTCCTGCGGGCGTGACTGTGAAGGACTTTCTTAACTAGGCTAACTGAAGTGGGGAGACCCAGGTTCTGTGTGTATAGGGGGGGAGGCATTACTTCTAAAGCCAGGCCCTGGTCTTAAGGGAAGAGTAAGCTGAGAGTGGCCATGCACACATTCACAGATATCTTTGTGATTATGGATTTGATTTAACTAGCGCCCCCCCCCCCCACACACACCTAAGTTCTGGCTGCCTTGGCTTCCCCACCACACTGCATTGTAACCTTGAACTGTGAGCCAACTAAATGGCTTCTCTCTTAAGTTGCCTTCGTCAGGAGTAACAAGAAAGCACACCAGACAACTGATATCATGGGGTTGCTGGAGCTTGGGAGCCAAACAGCTTTGCCCATCTACTTGAACATCAGCTCAGTGTGTGACCACCACACTGTGCTCAACACCTGTGCCAGCCCACATGGCACACTCCAGACCCACAGCTGTCCTCTCTGGCCATCAGCTGGACCTCTGGCTCTGTCCAGAGCCTGGTAGTACTTGGTTTCCAGTGTCCTGATGATGCCTGTCTGTATGTCCCACCTTGTCGTTTAATGGATCAAAGTAAAATAAAAGGAGAACGTGACTATTTCTAAAGCACAGCGGGGATTCTTACTGTAGAGATAGGGAGAAAGCAGGCGGAGGGAACATGGCTGGCAGACAAAACCAGACCACGAGAGGAGGGAGAGGAAGAGAGGAGCCACTGACCAAGAGACTGCTGTAGCCAAAATGGCTGCCTTATGCAGGGATCAAGGGGAAGAGAAAGCCCCTGGGAAGGAGAGGTTTAGGGTAGGGGGAGGGGCGAGGAGTGCTGGGAGGAGCCACAGACATCCTGTGTGGCCTGGAGTATCCTTCTGGATCACTGTTTACCCGTCTCCAGAGTCAGGAGGGACAGAGTGTGATGAGTTGGGACTCTCTGGGCAGACATCCCCAAAGAAACACAGGGCAAGGATGGAGGCCAAGTTGATTGAAGGTTTAGTGGGGTCTGGATCCCTGGTTCTCAAAGGCTTGTTCTCTGTCCCTTTTTGGCTTAGCTCACACATGCCTCATCACCGTGACCTGACAGATGCAACTTCAAGGATGAAGGACTTGTTTGGGCTCCCAGTGGGTACAGTTTATCATGGCCAGAACAGGACGGCAGCTGGGGCAGCGGGAATCTACACGGTGGCTAGTCACCGTGTCCTTAAAATTCCGCTGGCCTTCTAAAGCTGCAACCAGTTGGGTGAGATCAAACATTCAATTTTGTTTGTGGGAGACCCTTCACACTTCATTCCTCACCATAACAGGCATAAAAATTCTCACCAGTCCCAGTGCCCTGAGAGCAGGCCCAGGATCTGGGAAAGGTCCCAGAGACTCACGTTCATTCAGTGACATCTGCCAGCAGGACACACACGGGGTGTTGGCAGCCTACAAAGCTCACCAGGAGCCGGGCGATGGTGGTGCACACCTTTAATCCCAGCACTCGGAGGCAGAGGCAGGTGGCTCTCTGTGAGTTCGAGATCAGCCTGTTCTACAGAGCTAGTTCCAGGTCAGGCTCCAAAGCCACAGGAAAAAAAAAAAAAGCTCACCAGGATCCTCAGGTCAGGAGTCCTGGCATTTGAACATGGAATCCATATTCAAGGTTCTGTAGAACCCAAGCCTTCTAGCGGCTGCCTCAGAGCACTGAAAACACACTAGAGTTGTCACTTATGAAATAAGCCTTTACTGTTTCTGGAGAACACAATCAAGTAAGAGCTTTAAAAAAAAAAAAAACTCAGTTTCCAAAAGAATTACTAACATTGTGAACTGGCTTTGAGTTCGTGAATGGGACGGTGTGGGGCCCACCTGCTACAGCTTTCCCTAGCACCAGACCGGCAGAGGTTTGGGAGATAGCGTTGTCCCAGCTCTCTCTGTCCAGTTGCTTATAAAGAATGATTAGTAATAAGGTTTCCAGAGAGGTAGAAAAGTGCTGGTATTTCATGGAAATGATATGCTATTCACTCTCTGTGCTTTAAGGAAAGGGTGCATATTAATCATTAGGAAGATGAATTTTTTTTTCTTTTTTTGGTTCTATAGAACAGTCCCGACTGCTTGAACTTCCTCTGTAGACCAGGCTGGCCTTGAACTCACAGAGACCTGCCTGACTCTGCCTCCCAAGTCCTGGGATTTAAGGTGTGTGCCACCACTGCCTGGCCCTCTTTTACCTTTTAAGACAGGGTCTCACAAGTTGCCTAGTTTGGCCTTGAACTTGTAATCCTCCTGTCCCAGTCTCCTGTCTCTAAGTAGTTAGAGTTACAGGACTGTGTAAAATTACATTTCTTGACTAGGTGGCAGAGGATGGTCTTGAACTCCTGATCTTCCAGCCTCCACCTCCCAAATGCTAGGATTTCAGGAAGCCTACCATGCCCAGCTGTGGCTTCCAGCACATAAAAAAAAAAAAAAAAAAAAAAGATGGCTTGAAAGTACTAGAGGATCTCCACGCCAGCTATTATGCTGGAAAAAAATCCACAAATGCAAACAGTATTTAGGTGTTTCCACATGACTTCCTTGCAAGAAATACCCTTTTCCTCCTCAGATGCCTGCCTGATGCCAAAATGCAGATGTGCCAGCTGCAGGCATGCTGCTCAGCAGAGAAGTCTAACAAGTTTGTCCGGCAAATTAGATCGTATGCTGGGATGGCGTCTCTGTGGCCTCAGACTGAAGGTGCTGGCCTGTATTCCCAAGCTCCGAGGCAGATGGAGGCTGGTGGCCCCGGGCAGGCATATAAAATGGGTCCTTGTGGGCTTCAGCACATAGGGCTTTGAGTAAAAACTTTTAAAAGCTCATTAAAATTAGAGGCCTATATGACATGTTCAGACACTTTCCCTGGAAAGGGACATAATGGGACCCAGTTTGCATGCTGGCTGCGTAGCCTCTGTCCCTTGGCTGGTCCAAGACCATTCTGCGTCACCTTCTCACACCATTGTGTGTTGGGGTTTAAAGAGAACAAATTAGACGTAGCAAAAAAGCTGCAGTCCCAGGATCTGGGACTCTCAGGCCGGTCTGGAGTACACAGTGAGTTCCAAGCCAGAAAAAAAGAGGGGAGGAGGAAGAACATCAACCTAGCTCCAGCTAAAATACCATGAGAAAAATCCCAAACATTTAAGCGTGGTCTCACCCCTTAGAAACCTGCCTACCTGTTTTGCATCTGGTTGGAGGATAAGAATCAGAAAGCAGAAATCTGTGCGGCCCAGAGGGAACCCACAGAAGTCACTAAAACACCCAGATGCAGTGAACAACAGCAAGCTTGTAACCATGCGCCTCCCACTGACCACCACTCCTTACTCAATTTGAACCCAGGAAGGAAACGCCCTCCTTGCCCCCTGCAATCCTCACTGCCAAAGCCAAGTGAGTCAAATGTGGGAATCAAGCTGCGGCCTTTGAACAGGATTGGAGGCTCAGTCTTTTTACTTTACAGCGTCCTTTATGGCATGAACCAAGAACGCAACGTGTTTACACAAACACAAAACAATTGTACATCAGCATCTTTACAATATTAAAGGAGTCATATACAAGTCTACAGGCATTATACACAAGGGGGTGCCTGCCAGGGCACCCCCTCCATCAGTTCTCTGCAGTCCCTCCATGTGGGAGGAGCTAGGGAAGATGTGACAAGGCCAGGGTGTCCATCTTTTGGGCCTATCGTCTAGGAGACAGTGGGTCTGTGAGGACCTCTCAGAACCAGTCCTTGTTGGGATTTGGGGTTAAGAGCACTGGGTAAGCTTGGGTCTGTGCCTTACTGACAGGCTAGTTCAGTACATTTAGTTAAAACTCAGTGTGTGTGAGTATGGGAAAATTGGAGCTGGGGCCAACAGTGGCTTCCTGAGCAGGGGACCCAGAGATGGATGGTGACAGATGGGTCCCTGGGTAGACGGGCCCATTCCTGAGATAAGCCATGGCCCCACGCTGACTGGATGCGTGGAGACTTCTCCGGGAACCCAGACGTGAGCAGTCAGTTGGGACTGGAAGCTCCTGGGCATTAGCGGGTCAGGTGTGCACCAAGGATGGCCTGGGACACAGGTGGCAGCAGAGTGTCTCAGATAACAGTCACGGAGTCACTTAGCCCCCCACAGCCCTGCCTCTAGGGGGTCCCATGCCATCTCTGGCAGCACCATCACCTGCCACATCTGTCCCCACTGCCCCAGCTCAGCAGGCACCTGGGCCCGAGTGCCGGCAGCCCATCCTTTGCTAGGCTTGCTGAACAATGGACTGAGAACTAAGCACCTGGTAAAAGCAGCGATGGTCTTGTTGGCCTTGCCGCCGTATGTGGCGACAGTTAGTTGTCTTTTAAATATTGTAGAAAAATAAGCCGTCTCCAACCGACGTCCACCAAGCGAGGAGGAGGATACACAGCTGCTCTCGAGTGTCTGGCCCAGCAGAGGACGCTGAACCAGGCTGAGGAGCAGAAGGGCTGGCAGCTGGCAGCGTCGCTGCTGCCACAACATCTCTGGGTCACATGGACAGTCCTTCCACGGGCATGCCTCCGGCGTCCCTCGTTCTGTTGCCATGACACTTAGCACTCCCATGGATGAGCTCAGTCTTGTGCCCACTGTGAAGCACAAACAGGAAGGACTCCTCAGCACTATTTCCATGTCCCTGGGGTTGACTCAGGACTGAGGGGGTCTCAGGTGGGCCCCGACGCAGGGCCTAGTCCAGGGGTTCTTGCTTTATCCGGACGGCAGTTGGGGTAGGCTGCGGCCGCCTCTCCTCCCGGCAAAGCACATACTCACTGAACTGGGAGGAGTCCACACCACCCCCACAGGATGCAGCCACGCTGAACCCCCTCTGAAACAGCCTTTCTAGGACCTGCAGGGGAAGAAAAAGGGGTCAGGAGTGCCCAGCTTCCAGAGTTTACCTGGCCTGGTGGACAGCTGGGTACCAGGCAAAGCAACTACCTTCTGATGGGACTGAGGACGGAGGGGTGCAGTCAGGCCTGGGGGCCCCTCAACTTAGCCAACCAGGGTAGGCCTCTGCTATTCCACCCAGGCTATTCCAATTCTCAGGGGCGCCCATCTAGGAACTAGGAAAGCAAAAGGGGCTTTTGGGTACCTTCCCTGTTATCTAGGGTGTGGCCTAACCCATCCCTACATACACATGGCTCTAGGCACCCCCTCTCTCAATCTCCTGCTCCAATAATGGAAAGCCCCTGCCCCCTAGCCTCAGGGCAGCCACCTGCTTCCTGGAGCTGAGTCCCAGATGGTTTGAGGCCTGGGGGCTCATCAGCTCAAAGAGTTCTAGGTGGAGGGAAGAGGGGGAGTCCTTTCGGTGGGTGGGTCTTTGTAGGCCTACATGCCCTCCTGGGTTTATGTCTCTAGGAAGGTGAGGGCTGGTCTTACATCCGTGTCCAGCAAGTAGTAGCCTCTTACTCAAGAGCCTACAGGACGTGGGGGGGGGGGCTTCCCCACAAAGGGTCCTTTCTGTCCTAACCCCAAAATAGAAGTGTCTCTGAGTCAGGAAAAAGCTTCCAGAAACAGGGAGCCGAGGCAAGAAGAGCTGAAGTTTGCATCTGGCCTGGGTTACACATAAGATCCTGTCTCAGAAAGAAAGAAGAGCTCCAGGCAGCTGCTGCCTGCCAGTGGCCTCAGGGCCGGCCTCACGGGAAGGCTCCCTGCCTTTCCTGGTGCCTGGGTTTAATTTGAATCCGAAGTCAGCCTCTGCATGTTAAATGAAGCATGTTCCGTCAAAAATACTCTGGGCCAATTTTTTTTTTTTAAGAACATCCTTTTAGGGGAGAAAGAAAAGTACAGATCAATTTTTTTAAGTCCATCCCCCAGGCACCATCATTTAATTATGAGCGAGGCATAAATTATGCATTGGCACATTGTTGCCTTTTCTGCGTGGGTCTCGTCCATCCCATTCCGGGACTGCGTCCCCCCTCCCTCCCTCTCTGCATCCTGGGGCTTCTGGGGAGGCACCCAAGGCCCTCACCTGTACAGAGTTGAGTCGACAGTAGCCATTGAGGGGGAAACGGATGACGTGCGTGGGGTCCTGGTTCCAGCCAGCGTTGACAGAGTTGCACATGACATCCCCGGTCTCAGGGAAGACCTCCTCGATGAGGGCTTTCTCGCCACTGAGTGCGATGCGTTCACCCAAGTCGGGGGTGACTCGTACCACCAGGCAGTCACAGGCCCGGCTACGACGTCGCTGCTCTTGTTCTTGCTGCCAGCGTTCCAGCTCCCGAACCATGGGCTGCAGCTGGTAGTATCGCGCCTCCTCATACAGCAGGTTAAAGTCCTGTGGACAAACACACAGTGTCAGGGAAGCAGTAGGCAGTCCCATCTGGGCCGCTCATCCTATCCGCAGTGCGTCCCCTTTCCCTTTTCACAGATGTCTTAACTCCCAGGACACAATGTGGACTAGGATGATCATTTCCATTGTAGAGATGAGCGAAGAGTCCAATAAGTGTGCCCTGGATGTCAAGAAACTAAGAGCAGGCTGGTATGCTTCTGTTGAGATTCTCTTCCTGGTCCAACAGCTGGATGGCAAACAGAAGTGTCATAGAAAGAGCTGGAAGCTACTGGTGGCACACACCTTTAATCCCAGCACTTGGGAGGCAGAGGCGGGCGGATCTACAAGTTTGAGGCCAACCTGGTCTACAGAGTGAGTTTTAGGACAGCCAGGACCACACAGAGAAACCGTCAAGGAAGGAGGAGAAGAGGGAAGAAGAGAAGGAAAGATGGAAGGACAGAAGGAAGGAAGGAAGGATGGAAGGAGGGAGGGAGGGAGGGAGGGAGGGAAGGAGGGAAGGAGGGAAGGAGGGAAGGAGGGAAGGAGGGAAGGAAGGAAGAGCGAGTGAGCTAGGAGCTAATCCAGAGGAGTGGGAGCTGGGTGTATACTGCCTTCCTGGAAATCCACCCAGAAGACAATTACACAGGATCTAGGGCATTGCGCCCTGGCCCAGCTCCCATGCAGACCTTCATGGAAAGCATTTTAGCCTGGTCACCCATCAGCCACAAGGCTACAGATCTGATGCTGACCTTCCCTGATGCAGCTTCCCCTCTTTACAATGAGTATCAACACTGGGCCCTGAGAGACGTGACGATCAAAGGACAGATCTGCCGAGTGCCTGTCCCCGCCCAAGCAGGGAGAGAATATGACAAGGTCCTCATCGAACAGCCCATTCACAAAAACTGTCCCCACAGACCCTGACACTAGCCTTGTGTCCACCAATTCTTGAGTGGCCTATGCCCACTGACTCATGCCACTCAGCGGGGTTCGGGGCATAGCAAGGGAGATCAACTCTCACGACACAGTTCATCCTGAATGCCTAGCGTGCTTCTGTTGGCCCCAAAGGCCCATCATCTGGACTCACCTCAAGCTGCGACCCTGCCTGCTTTCCATAACAGACTCCTTGGAGCCCCATCCCAGGTCTGTTCTCCCAGCTCTCACCACTCCCTGGAGTTTTATATGATACCTCTATGCCAACTTTCTCCCCAAGCCCAGAATGTTCCATGCCTAGACTTTCGTTCACTGACTCAGGGCTGAAGCTATGAACTGGGCATGCCCTCCAGAACCTCCTGACCCAATAACCCACACTCACAGCCTTCACAGCCTTCCCCTCAATGTCACCCTCTCCCTACTCCCAGCACGCACAGAACCCAGTGACATAAGTAACTAGCCCGTCCCCACTCCCGTTCCCTGCATCTCACAGCAGAGCCCGCGTGAGAGTTGCAGACCGGACCACTCTCAGCTGAGCCAACTGCTGAGCCACCCACCAAGATCCAGCTATCACCAGCAGCCTCCCCCTCCCTTCCCAGTTCACATCGCCCCAGACTGTCTCTCCAGTGCTCTCCACACCCCCAGCACGGCCCTCCCACCCGACTGCTCCGCTCTTCCCTCACCACCTAACTCAACACTTTCAAACCCACCCAGGCCAGGTTTCCTCATCATCTGGCTAGCACTCTTATTTTGTTTATTTGGTTTTGTTTCTTTGTTTTGAGACATGGTCTCACTATATAGCCCTGGCTAGCCTGGAACTCCCTCTATAGACCACGCTGGCCTCCAATTCAAAAAGACTAACCAGACTTTACCTCCTAAGTGCTGGGACTAAAGGCGTACGCCATGATTCCTGCTGACTTTTTTTCTTTTTCTTTCTTTTTTTTTTTCTTTAAAGATAGTGTCTTATTTTGTAGGCCAGGCTAGCCTAGAACACTCAGCAATCCTCCTGCCTCAATCCTGGAAGGCCTGGGATGAAGTGCCTGTCTCGTGGGATTCGCCATACCACTGACGATTTCTGAAGCACTGGCTCCATGCAATTGAGACCTAACCTCTACTTTCTAGACTGGGAAGGGCAAAGCCTCCAGCTTCCTCCCATAGCTCTATTTTCAGACCAAATCCAGTTGCTGCCATTTTGTAACTAGGTTGGATGAAAAAGGGCCCCAGGGCAGCTGGCGCAGTGGTCGCTGCAGGAAGCCTCAAAGCAAGGAAACACAAAGACAGAAAGACATTTGCCAGCTAGAGCCAGGCCCTAGCTTCCCTCCTCCCACGATTCCCCAGGACTTCAGAGGGGCTTGGCGCTGAGGCAGGACCACGGGGAACCAGACCAGCCACCTAAGACAAGCTCATCCCAAGTGCTGGGAGTAATGTTGGTTTAAAGGGGGGACCACCTAGCTCTTAGGGATTTTCCCCACTGCAAACTGACACCAAGGGACAGACACACAGACCTCCGACTCCTCTATTCCAGCGCACAGCGGTCCTTAAACACAACTAGCACCAACCTGGGGTGAGCGCCAATGCTTCACTGTTGCCACACCCTGATAAATACGCGGAGGATGTGAGAAAGCAGAATGAGTTTAGGAAAACTGATCTAGCCCTCGGCTTCATCGGCTAACTTTTCGTGGTTGCCATGACAACCGCGGGTCCATTTATTAAGCCACAGGGTCCCCTGTGTAATGCCGTGACACTGGCAGCGCAGGGGGTGCCGCTGGCTGCGGACTTACCTTGAAGTCATCCGGAAGCAGCAGTTTTGACGTCCGCAGGAAACTCAGGATGTAGCGGAAAATCTCCCCATCCCGGTCGATGAAATAGTGCTGCTTGAGACTGTCCAGGACAATGGGCTCTGTGCCGTTGAAGAGGCGGCTTATTCTGGGAGAGACAGGAAAGATGGGATATAGGCAGGGTGGGGCTGCATTCACCCGCCTCATCCCCCCACTTCTTAGAGGTCATTCAGCTGGAGGCAAGAGGGGTGACCTAGAGACCTTGACAATCTTGACTGCACACACGTGAGGCAGACAGACTGCCTACACCTACACACACACACACACACATACGACACTAGGGCAGCCACGTCACACTCTCCAACCACAGCCACCAGCTAGAGCCAGCCAAGGGACATACCCAGCTATGGCGGATGGCCCACTGACACACATTACAGGCCTGGAAAACCACGGCAAGGCACAGGCAGCCACATAAACTGTCCGGCCCGGGTTAAATACACACCCATGCCAGAAAGGCGTGCCCAGAAAACGTGAGTTGAGCACCCAGCACTCTGGTTCCCAGTCACGCACCTGATAAATGTATGTCAACCAGCCCAGTCTCTGGGGACACACACTCTCTCACCCAAGCCACTTGAACCAACATCAGGTAATAGAACACATTCCCTCAGCCAATAGGCACAGGATCGCAGCCTCAGGTAGTGATGCTCACCAGCTAACACAGGAAGTCACAAGTTCCCCACAGCTGCTCACTGAAGGAGCCACAGGGGAGAGCCAGGCAAGAGGGAGCATGTGCTTGCATGTGGGCTCCAGCCAGCCCACCCCCCCAAAGCATGCGACAGTGAGGTCCAACCCTGGATAGGTACTCATACACACCACAGCATGTGCCAGTCTGGTGCAAGGCCGGGGTTGGAAAGGACTCTAGTGCCTAAAAAGACAATGCTAAGGCACAGGGCCCGAGGGAGGCAAGCCTCGGGGGAGCCCTGATACTTCTCCCTGTCCAATTCATGGCAGAAACCCCCGGCGTTAGGGCCTCCCTAATGCACACAGTGGCAGGGTCGGGTTTGGCTAACTGCTCTGCAGATCTCAAAGCCTAAGTGAGATAATCAGGAACCCCAGAGTGGGTTGAAGGGCGCTAAGAACTTCGCATGGGAGCAGAGGGAGGTGGGCAGTGTCCCTTAGTGGTCAGTTGACTGAGTCTGGGAGAACTGTTCCTAGGAAAGCCTTGGAGGCTGGGCAGTGGTGGCACATGCCTTTAATCCCAGCACTCGGGGCGGGGGCGGGGTGCAGGGTGGAGACGGACAAAGGCAGGTGGGTCTATGTGAGTTCAAAGCCAGCCTGGTCTATAACAGCCAGGGCTGTCAACTCCACCAAATAGCCTTGTAGAACCAGGGAATTAGGGGATAAGGACTCATTGGTCTGGCCTGTACAAGCTAGGGCCCTTCACTGCCTGAACCAACCACCCTGCCCCTTCCAAGAATCCTCTCTCTGTCCTGTTCCCACATCCACCCACTCTCTACACAGTCCAAGTCAGCCACGCCCAATCACAGCCATGTGTACCCAGAGCTGAGAGCTCAGAGCCCCCAGTGCCCTTCTCAAGTACTCCCAATCCACGCAGTCCATATCCCATGTCATTGTGGGGACGGAACACGGCCCGGCCTGTCCCATGGGGGCAGTATAAAGGGACAAGGTTGCCTGGCAGGTGGGAGTGAGCAGGTCAGAACCTGTGGGTTAGGGGTGTGGAGGCCCGAGCCTGAAGAACCAGAGCTACCACTGACAAATATAAATCCTTAGGGCTACACAGGCTGCCAGTGACAATGTCCTCCCCAGGACACAGGGAAGGGCAGACACCCCGGGACCACTGTGTGTTTGCTCTCTCTCTGTCTCTCTGGAGAGGGCTCCTGACAGGGGTTCTACTGTATACGGGCCACCCTGACCGGTCAGGGAGAACTCAGGATTTCACTGCCTGGTGACCCTTGTGAGTTCCATAGCTCATTTGAGACATGGACCTGCAAAAGTTGAACATTTCGCTGTAGGGGTATGGGGGACACCCAGAAACCCTGGACAGAGATGTAGCTAAGCCACGGTATCACATGCCAGGGCAGACAACTAAGGGTCTCTACACCATGCTCTGGCAAGGAAGAGGGCAGAACCATGTGCACAGGTGAGTCAGCAGATTCGACACCTCAGCTTTCCTGGGAACTCTTTCCACCCTCCCCCGGTGGAGCTCAAACGTTGTTCTGTGTAGCAAGCAAAATGCTGGCTCTGGCTGGGTTCCAAGCTGCTCTGACGTCGGAGTTGGCGGAGGCTCCCGAGCGGCCTGTAGGTCTAGAGGATTCCCAGTCCACCCACAGTCCGGGGCTGGCAGGGTTCTAGGCTGTCTACTGAGCCAGGACAAGCAGGATCTAGATCTTTCCATGGTTCGGTGTCTGTTCCGGGACTAATGTCCTCCTCTTAGGACAGAGGCCCTTCATGGCCCCAGCAAACAAGGTTTACACTGGATGTGGGGCAGGCCAGAGGGAAATTTTGGACAGTTACCACAAGGAAACCCTTAGCATTTCACAGGGTCTCATGAGCAAGCTCCCACGTGACCTCCTGAGTTCTGTTGGTGGCTTCTTATGTCTGGGGTAGGAACCATCCCTAGACTAGCCCTCTGAGGGTGGTGAATTTGCTCTGGCAGCTGGGACTTGAGCTATCTAACCACTAGCCCTGACTATACAGGGTGCCATCGCATGGCCATCATCTTCCTTCCTTTTAGCGTGCTGACCCTGACTTCCTGGAAGGTTTAGTACACCTGGCCACCTTCATGTGCCGCTCCTGTGTCAGCTGCAGCAATGCGACACCCAGTGGGTATGACACGGAGAGGCAGACCATGAGTCCACTCTCGGCCTCAGGCCATATGCTCGGGGTGAACCAGAGGAGGCACCCATCACCAGGTCCACAGGGTCTAGGTCACCCTGATCAACCAACAGCCAGAGATTGGGGTACAATGCTATGAGTTCAGAAGCAAGGTCAAGGGTGGGACACTGTTGGCATCAGGAGCGGTCTCCAAGGGCAACTTCCGCACTCTTAATTCTCCGTCTCCACCTGTCCATCGGTGACACACATCTTTTCCGGGATTGCAATAATCCACTTTAGAAAAGCGAGGGAACGTGAAGGGCTTCTTCCACACATAATAGCTCTGTGGCTCCCTATGACCCCTTGCCTCTACTGTCTCATAGGTCATACGAGCCCTTGCTCTAGGCCTCAGCTTCAGGCCCAGCAAATAGCTCTGCTGGACCAGAACCATCTGGGCAGAACAGCGATTCACCCTGAGCCCAGCTCTGGTAAAGACCACAGACTGAGAGCCCCTGTGGGCATGCTTGGGCAGTGGAGGGTCCCACATGGCCACAGCATAGGTCCAAGCCCTCAGCTCCCCAGAGAAAGAGCACGGCCCACTGCACAGCAAGTCGATAAGCAAGGGTAAGCTACACTGTGGAACAGGGAGGGAAAATGTTCTCAGTCCCCAAAAGCCACCAGGGGCAAACGTGTGAAGGGAGGGCCCTCTCCCCGCCCACCCAGCCTGGGTGCTGAGGACTGTCAGATCTCAGGAAACACTCTTCCAAGACAGTGGTGGGCGAAGATTTTTATGAATCTCACTCACAAACACCGTCAGCCGATTAAGGGTTGATCTATCTCACACAACTCCGGCACGCCGCAGAAGGCAAAACTGAAATTAAATGAATAGAATCCATCTCCTAGCCTAGACAAGGCTCTGCAAGCGAGCATGCCACCACTGCGGTACACAGCCTCAATATTCCCGCCCTGCCAATGCTCCGCGTTCATGAGGACCCCGTGCCTCATTTCTGTGTGGCCACTGTCTGCAACAGACGCACAACCTACTTCCAGCATCCCCTTCTCCGGGGGCAGTCCTGTAACGACGAGGGCTCTGCCAGATACTTCTGCACACCGAAGTCCTCTAGGCTCTGAGCCTCCACCCTGGTGATGAGCCCTCGGTGTCTAGGGGATTAATTAATTTCTCTTCTTATTTTAAATGTATAAAAGAGAGGTGATGTCTGACAGGCCTGCCCTCCTGCTGGCTAACGCTGCTTGCTGTTCTGCCATGCCAGGAGCAAGCTGCATGCAGTGTCACCTGTAGGAGGTGTTCAGAGACATAGCCCACCCCCAGTAGTCTTGCCGCCAGCTGCCAGGCCAAGGTGTGTCCTTGGGAAGTAGATCCAGAAGCAAGCTGGCTTGGCAGCACTCAGCACCATGCTAAGGGTCCCTCCTGGGACAAGTCTGAAAGTTCCCTGTCAGGGTCCTGGTCATAGATAGTCCCATACATTACAAGGCATCAAACTCATGCTCAGCCACTGTCAAAAATGTCCCCAGCTGTCCTCTAATTGCTGGCTCGCTCTACACCCTCCACCTCCAAAGGAAAGCTCGTTCTTAGCACTTTGGGTCAAACGGTGGCCACCTAAACAAAGGAGGGGACAACGGCAGCTGGCAGTCTGTGCCTTTTCCCAAGGGTAAGGATAGGAAACAGCATTGACCATGTCCACCACACCTGACTCCCGAGTGTCACTCTGTGAGAGTCCCCAGCCAGCTGCTGGACTGGATCTCTAAGGTCAGGAACTCGGTGTCATACCACAATGGTTACTAGGGCCGGGTCAAAAGCCCCAGTCTGAAGTGGTCTTCGACAAGCAAGCCATCTCTCGCACCCTCAGGAGCACTGACACCGGGAGCAGAGCGCTTACCTGGAGTCGGGGTACTTGGTGAGCGTGGCCAGGCTGCTGGTGTACATGTGACCGCCCACATCTATGTGCACAGGTGCGTTGGCTTTGGTGAGCTGAGCTGGCAGGGGGATCCCCTGGGCAGCCAGGGGAGACACAGGCGACCGGGTGAGTGACAGCCGGGACATATTTCCTCCCTCCTAGAGACAGAAATAAATTGAAAAACAAGGGTTCCTAAATCTCCCTTTATTTCGAATGTGATCACAGATTTAATCAGATCATTTCTGCTTTGTGCCTGATCACATATTCAGCTGACAAATTACGGCCACCACTGTAATTAAGTGTATTTGCATCATTTTCTTCAAAGTACTGGGGGTGGGGAGAAAGATGCTTATTAGCAATAAGAAATCAAGAAAAAAAATTTTTTTTCAAGGTGTCAGCCTCCAGGGGCATAAAACAAACTGCAAAATTCTAATTAAAGGTCGCAGGCTTATGTGTTAGATGTGAAACATCCCCTGACAAACGAATCACCAATTTGTGAATTGGGATTCAGGGGGTTTTTGCAAGTTTGTCTCAGTAACGAGACACCTCTAAATTAGTGACTTCCTCAGCACCTAAGGCGCCGGAGCTTTATACATGTAGTAAATTTCACATCAAATTAAGAGCATTTTTGTTTAAAAAAAAATGTACATAATCGTACAGTCAGTCGCTATCTATCTCCTAAGTGCTGGGTCCCGGAAGACCTGCAGCTCATAAGCAGGTTCCTCAAAAGAGCAGAGGGGCCGAGGGGCCAACCCAGCCCACCCTGCAAGCTTACCGCGGTGGTGCTGCCGCTGCTGCCGTGTGCGTTAAGCGAGGACCCGCTCGGCCGCTCCTTGCGGTGAGGCATCTAGGCTTCCATCCCTGCCCAGAGTATCTGTGGGAAGCAGTGACAGGGGGCTTATTCCTCAGTAGCCATGGGCACTCATCTTCCCCGGGGTCAATGATTTTTACAAAGATGCTGTCTGGGACACCATACACACCAGGAAGCCCTCCCAGATTCCACCCAACACCCCAAAGCACACCTCCAGGCCATAGCATCCACCGCACCCCCCCCCCTCACACACACACACACACACACACACACACACACACACGTTTTCTAAGCAGCTCCATGTCTGCTAATTCGGCTAATGACAGCCTAAAACATATGCTCGCCATTATTGCCCTGCAATGTTTCAGAACAAATCTGATTTCTTTGGTATTTTGAGTTAGAGCTGTGTTACCAAGCGTGTCTCCTCTTGCATCAGTGGAGAGAACCTTGGGGGAGTGCGGCTCCCCTCAACTGACTGGGGAGCCCAGGACCTCTCACAACCCAGTTAAGAGACAGTTTGTATAGGACACCTCTCTCCTAAGAAGCCTGGGCACAGAGATGAAGAAGTGTCACTGGGGAAGGCACCAATCACCCAGACTCCCAAAGCAGACAAAACCTGTCTTTGTTTGCCTACTCTGCACCTCCCTGCTTCTCCACAGACCCCTAAAATGGTGCTGCCGGAGCCTAATGTATTCCAGACCCCCTCAGGATCATAGGCCCTTGAGGCACTGAGAGCTGGCCAGACAGCAATCAGCAAATGGGCTTTCTCCCCTCCTCCCCAGAGCAACTCAGGGACTTTCCTATGTGCCACAGACACCTGAAATAAAATTGTGCCTCAGAGCTCCAGAAAGCTCCCCTGGTGGGGGGGGGGGGGGACGACGACGACGGGGACTTTTACTGAACTCAAAAGGGTAGGCTTCTGGCTACCACTTCTACTGGCTTGGGACTGTCTCAAAGGGAGATAGAAAGGACAGGGACACACACACACACACACACACACACACACACACACACACACACACAGTGGTGGTGGGGATTCCACATAACCTGGACTTCTCTGACATACGTGTAATCCTTATGGGCCAACTACACAATATCCTGGTGCCCACATGAAGCTTTTTCCTACTAAACTCTCTCCTCTAGATCTACGCCTTAAAATTCAGCATTCAATCATAAAATGTGGTCAGAGGCACATGGACTCAATCCCTCAAATACAAGAAAGGTTCCTCCCCTATGATGTTATGTACCCCCCCCCCTGCTCTGCAAAGTTCTTTGAGCTGAACTGTTTGGGGTGAAGGGATGGTGTTTTACCCCCATGGGGGGGGGGTTGTCCAGTTCCCTGTTTTGGACATTCCAGGTCATTCAAGGAAGTTTTGAGAAACCAAAACAGAGCGGATGGATTACCCAGCCCTGGGAGGGGGTGGGGATGAGGGAGTCGGAAGATAAGATCTACCAAGGGTCAGCAGAGCTAGAAAGAATTCCTTCCCAAATTCTACCAAAGCACCATGCCCCCCCTCCAGGGCCCAACTCAGAAGTGACAAGTAGCATCGCATCAAGCACCCATCTCCCAAGCTGGCCGAGTGTGCTTCCCACAGCACAAACCAGAAACTCACCATTGGAAGCCCCAGGCCTTACGCCTTGACCCGAATCTCCACTGCTCCCTCCAACAAACGCATCTGTGGTGGACCACAACCCTTCTCCCTGCTAAGATCACAAGCATAAAAGTGCATTTGATAAGAGACACAAGTTCACTGCACCAAACACTACAGCCCAGAAGCGGCTGAGGCTTGGCCAAGCCGCCTGTTGCAGGGACCCCAGCGGGTTTGCAAACTGGCCCAGCACTGACCCGCTTCTCCAAGCTGTGGTGGGAGACCCAGGTCCCGCGCCCACCCGCAGCCGAGCCCCGCCCGCCTGAGCAGAGGGAAGTGAGCAGAATGCCACGCTCATTTACACACAAAATGATTTTGTGTCCCATTGTGCTCGCAGTTGTTCAGCTCTCTGGGGGTGATTAAACTGGCTGAGCTGCGGCAGCTTGAGACGATTTCACTAAATCGCTTCTTCGTGAAGTCGCTTCTTTGCTAAGCTGTTATTTTAACCATAAAAGGTAAACAGAAGGCGCCTCTGAGTTCCCTTCAGCTCTACGCCCTGGGCTCCTGCCCGGAGCGACAGTGCCAGGGGCCTGCAGGACTGTCCAGGGGGTGGACTGGGAGGGACGCAGCGGGCCACCTGGTGCGCTACAGCCCAGCCGTAGAGCCCGCCAGCCCGTGTGAACTTCGGGGCTCCAGGAGCCGGCTGGGCCGAACCTCCGGCCCCGCGGGGCGGGGTGGCCAAGGTACCCTAAGGGCCCAGCGAGGAAGGGGTGGGAGTGCGGTGGGGGCGGAGACAAAGTTAAATCAAGAGGCAGACACTTCAAGACCACAGATGGGAAGCTCGCCTAATTAAGGACGTAAAAGCGCTTTTGTTCTCAAAGTTTATTGTTGCCGGGATTTAAAAAAATTAATTGAAACTAATACTGTTATTCACTCGTGCAGTTAAATTCCTTCATGCACATTTGAGACACGAAGTGAAAACTTCAAGGTTTTATCTTTCTGCAGTCGGAGGTTTCTTGAGGGAGGGCAGAGAGGCGCTACGGTGGCGCGGAGTGGGATAACGAGGGTGTCCGCATCCAGGTCAAGGGGTGCGTGTGGGCAGCGGAGATATGGAGACCGAGGTCCGGTCTTGAGACCACCACCAGTGCGTCTAGCATGTGACTCGTGGGGGTGGGTGACAGAGGACGCACATCTGTCCCGTTAGAGACTTTTCCCCCTTTTCTCTGATTTGGGCGCCAACCCGGTTTTGGGGTGCGCCCCGAAACCCCAACTGCAAGGAACCGGTTTCATAAAGTCACCGACTCTGCAGGGCACTCGAGCCGGTACTGGAACCAGAGTGCCGAGGACCTGGACGCATACACCGCGCGGCAGGAAGATTAGAGCCGGGCCGAGCGGGGAGGGTCCACCCGCGGCCAAGACCAGCCCACGTGGGCACCCCCCGCCCGGTGCGCGCCAGGCCTTTGTGCTGGGCGCCCCCACGCCGCCAGCCCCAGAGCTCAGCAAAGGGACAAAGCAGCCCGCCCCCCCCAACCCCTAGCCCAGGTCCCGGCCCCGGGCCGAGTGACTTTCTCGGCATTGCCGCCACTTTGGGAAGCAGGGGTGTGCGGCGCTGAGCGGTGGCCGCCCGCGCTGAGCTTACCTCGGAGCCGGAGCGGCGGATCGGGCTCCGGCGCAGCCCCCGCCCCCTGCAGCCGCCGGTGTCGGGCGCCCGGCGCAGCCTCGTCGCCTAGTGCTCGATGCGCGCGGGTCGCTCCGGTCTCGTCCTGGAGTTACTTTCTCTCTCGCCCCCAACCCTCCCCCCACCCACCCCTCCCGCCCCGGCCCCCGCTCCGCGCGGCCCCTCGCGGCGCACCGCGCCGGGGCCTCCCCTTCCCGCCCTCCCCTCGCCTCCTCCCTCCTCGCCGCGGCCGCCGCCGCCGCCTCCTCTTCGCGCCGCTCTTCGGCTGCCCTCCCGCCGCTCCCACCTCCTCTCCTCCCTCTCTCCAACGGCCTCCTCCCCCGATGGCTGGGGGAAAAGAAAAAAAAGCCCCCCAAACCCAGCCGGCAGCCTGTGCGCCTCGCTGCGGCCCAGCCCGGATTGCAAAGGGCAGCGATCCGGTTCCAAATTACCCCGGCGCGGCGAGCGCGAGCGGGCGCGCGCGGGCGACTCCTGGCTCGGGGCTCAGCTGCGCCTCGGGGCAGAGGATTAGAGTCGCAATTAGCTCCGCGCGCCCGCGCCTGCCGCGCTCGGCGACAAAAATGCACCGTTCCCCCCACCACCACCACTTCCTTTCCACCTCACGATCCCCACCCGTGGTTCCTGGAGCCCGATGCCTGGGTGCCGGGGGGCTCGGCCAGGACCCTTCCGGGAGCACTGCGCCCGGGCCCCGCGCCCTCTGCGCCCCAGCCCCCCGCCGTCCGGCCACGCGGCGCCCGGGCCTCCTCCGGGCTCGGGGAGGGGGCGGAGGAGAGGCTGATTTTAATCATTGTCATTTCATCTGATGTAATATTTCCCCGGGCGCTTTCAGCTGGGCATAAATTTTCGACTCCCAAATAAGTAACACAGGGCACGTTTCTCACATTTCTCGACTCCTCGGTTACAAAGAGGAGAGAAGCAGCCGCCGCCGCGGCGCCCCAGGGCTGAGGGCGGGACTTGGTGTGGGGAGGGGAGAGAAGCTGCCAGGCGGCTTACCTCCCTCTCTCACCCCCCCTCTTTCCCGGGGTCTCGGCCCCGGCTGCCCCTCTTCTGGGGAGCAGCGCCGCCCGTGACGTCTGCGGACACGCGGTGACCACCACGGGGGAGGGACGTGGGGGGCACCCAGCCGATCGCCCGGGGCCACTCGCGCCATTTCCTGAACGAACGCGGAGCGCTGGAGACGGCGGCTGCCAAAGGTCCCTGCAGCGCGGTGCCTGCGCCCAGGACGCCCCTAACTGCTCCCCGCTACCCCTTCCTCCTTCCCTTGCGCCCCGCCCGTCCCTCCTTTCTCGACCCTTTCCCGGCTCCTAAGAAACGGGTCGTGGCCGGTGCGCTTTGCCCATACTGCGCCCCCGCCTGGTTCCCGGGACACCAGGGCCACAGCCAGGCTTTCGGCTAGAAAGGCGGGTGCACTCCGGCTGGGAGCGGCGCCCCGGTCCCCTTCACTGCCACCGACCGGGCCTGGGCGCCCTCTACCGGCCAAACTCCTGGGGGTGCTCTCGGGGCCAGAGCCGCGCACTTGTAGAAAGATCGTGGGGGGATTCTCCCCTGATTCAGGGGACCTCTAGTGCCAAGAAAGCATCCCAGCCGCGCGTCTGTAACTTCACGCGGGAATAAGAAACTTTCCTCCTGAGGGATTTATTTATTTATTTATTTATTATCTCAAACTCCTGGAGAAGGGGGAAATTTTCTCATTAAAGTTACATCCCTGCAGTTAGTTCAATTACTTGATATATGCAGAAGATGTTGTAAATTTATAGATTTAAATAGCTTACAAAGATGCCGCAGGCCCCATCAGTTAATTTCCTTAATTTATGGATTTTAAGCGGCTCCAAGAACAGAAAGGGGCCCGGGAAGTAGGTCAAGGGATTTGAGCTGTGGGGGCCATGGCTGCCCACGTTTGCTTCCCACGGTCCGGAACCCCCTGGGCTTCTAGCTTCCCAAGGTGGCTTAAAAGGTGCTCCTCTTCTGGCTAGCGTAAGGTCAGATCCACTTCCCCAGCTGGATAGTCAACTCAGTTCTGTGGCTGGCTTCCCCAGTCTGGACAGTCTACCTTAGTGGAACCTAGAAACAGTCGAGTCCCTTAGTATTGAAGAAGCTGACCCTCAGAACAAAGGGAAAACAGCTTTGCAAGGACTGAATTCCTCCCTGACTGACAATGGTGCCCTCAGCTTCAGGAGTACAACTTTCCCAACTTGAAAAGGGGAGGGCGAGGGAAGTATGCTAGATTCACTTGAGGACCAGGGACCCTCTGAAAACTACTTGTCATGGCCCTAGTGGCCCCCAGCACCCCTCACGTCTCCTCACCTGAGTCTTTGTTTTGTGTTCAGTGCGGGTGAATACATACATACAAATTCAAACTTGAAAGATTGGCCTGAACCTCAGCGGTTTTAGGAAGCCACATGGCAGTGTGATCGGGACTGGTATTCATGATTTAATGTTTCTTTTCCCTCTAGATGAAGTTCCTGAGATTCACAAGGCACATGTCAAGGACGGGTGTATAAATGGATTTTTATTTATTCACAACTCCACGACTAATTGCTTCCCTTTGCCTCAAGGCCACGAGATTGGTTTTAATATGGCACTTCAAAAGTGTTCACAGAACTCCAGAGATAGCAAGTGTCATTGTTTCGGAGACAAATCTCACCGCGGTACTGCTGACCCTGAAAAATAGCAGGTTTCTCTTTACTTTAAATCCCCACAGGTCTTTTTTTTTTTTTAGTTTCACTTGATACCAACTATATTAAAAATGCACAATTTATCAGAGCAAGGGCTGACCATTTTGAAGGACCCTTATTTCCTCGATGCAACCAATCTTGGTGTCTGTGTTCTCCAGTCCTTTTATTGAAATGCTGAACTCTGGGTGTGTGTCATTCAGAAGCAGTAACTTAGGTCTTAGTTTTTTCCTGGGTGTTTTGAAGTTCCTGGGTGACGCGGCTGGAGGAGAGACGACTCTGCGGCGTGTCCATAGGCCGTCCGCGTAGAGGACAGGAGTTCAGCTCTCAGCGCCCACATGGCAGCTTACAACTGCTTGTGACTCCAGCTCCAGGGGATCCCGTACCCTTCTTCTGGCACCTGCCCTCACCTGCACTTTACATACATAATTTAAAATTAAATAAACAAATTTAATTTAGTTGCTAGCTAAATGTCAACCTCCTCTTACACCGAGAGATGCCGGCATAGCCATGAAAGCTGTTTAGCGATCTGTGGTGTTTAGTCCAGTGGGGATACATTTGCAAACTGAACATGTATAATTAGGACTGGAAACACACTGGACCATCTTATGGTCTCTATATTTCATTACTACAGTCCGAGAGATGAAGCTGGATGAATCCAGACAGAACTTGTGTCATTTAGATTTGACTAGCGCCGAAGTCTTTATAGTCTGCAAAGCAAGCCAGATCTGGGCTCCGTTCAGATTGCCCCATTTAACTTTCCGCAGGAAGCACAGGCCAGGGCAGTCCTGTTAGCAGTGCTGCTAGTGAAGGGTGGTGCTGCAGGCCTGGAATCCTAGCCCTGGGGGGTGGGGGACTGAGAGAAGTGGAGCCTGAGCTCCAGGCCAGACCGAGACCCCTTGGAGAACAACAACCCTCAACAGGCCCTTAATTAGAGAGAGGAAATGAACCTTAAATTAGGTGCCTTAGCCTACTTCAACATTCTTAGGACTGGACCAACAGGCGGAGCAAGGGTCCTTCATCTTGGGGGAAGGAGGGATATGTGTGCAGGGGACCTAGGTAGAGATGTCCAGATGTCTTTTCTCCCAACTGGAGGCTTCCTGGGGTCAAAGCCAGACCTACCTACATCTGTGTCCACCTCAAGACTAAGAGAGGGCGCCTCTTCATGCTGGATGAAGCCAGGCTGGCCCAGAGCTTACAGATTGAGCTTCACTTGGCCCCGCCTCCACCACCTTATAGACCCCTGCCCCCTGAAGTTTTTAAACTTTTTTTTTCCAGACAGGGTTTTTCTCTGCAGCCCTGGTTGTCCTGGAACTCACTATATAGACCAGGGCTCCCTTAAACTCAGAGATCCACCTGTCTCTGCCTCCTGAGTGCTGGGATTAAAAGTGTGTGCCACTACCACCTGGCTTGAATTTTCCTTAGATGATTCTAGAGAACTTGGAGACCAACGTGAGCAATGAAAATGGAGACTGAGATAATGATCTGCTAGCCCATGTCTATAACCCTAGCACTGGGGAAGTAGAGGCAGAAGGAACAAAAAGTTAAGGCTAACCTGGGCTACAGAGTGTCACCCTGTCTCCAGTATGCTAGGTGTAATGACCCAATGTTCGTAATTTCAGCACTTCAGAGGGAGAGGTAGGATGATCAAGGCCAGCCTTGGCTACATCGTGGATTTAAGGCTAGCCTGGGCTACATGAGACCTGATCTCAAAAACAACAAAGCAAAATATCAATATAAAAAAAGCTTACACCTACTTAGATACCCTTAGACAAAAGGGAAATTATCCCAATGAATCCCACAGCCCTCCCCACCACACCCAACTGCCCCAAACTGGGTTTCATGCCAACAAATTTTGAACAATCAGACTTACCTCCTGCCTTGGAGTCCCTTCCTTGGGAGTGAAATGAATATTGGGCAAAATTGGGCTCTGCCTCGGGAAATGGGTTTTGCTCTCAGGCTTAGAACGCATAAGAGTTTGCGAGGTGTTTCCTAGGACTCTTGCCAACACCGAGCACAGTGGCACATGCCTGAACTACCAGGACTCTGAGAGGCCAAAGCCAGCTTAGGCTGCATAAGTATTTAAAACTCTAGGGCTGGAGGGAAGGCTCGGGAGTTTGATTCCTAGTACCCAAGGAAATCGATACCTTCTTCTGGACTCTTTGAGCCACTGGCACTCAAATGTATGTTCTGGTCCCACATACACATATACACATAATTTAAAAATACTAAAAGTAAGTCAGGGGCTGGAGAGATGACTCAGCAGTTAAGAGCATTGGCTACTCTTCCAGAGGACCCAGGTTCAAGTCCCAGCACCCCCATGGCAGTTCACAACTGTCTGTAACTCCAGTTCCATGGGATCCACTCTCACACAGATATGCGTGCAGGCAAACAAATGCGCAGGAAACAAAAACTTAAAGTAAGTTGGATGTGTGTCTATACCTATAATTTGAAAATCTTTGTGTGTGTGTTGGGGGGGGGGGCAGGGTCTCTTAATGTAGCTCTGACAGGCCTGGAACTCCCTTAGTAGACCAAGCTACAGAGATTCACCTGCCTCTGCCTCCTGTGTGCTGGGGTTAAGGGCATGAGCCACCACACCCAGCATAATATTTAATCTTAAAGAAGTTCCTCGAGTCCAAGACAGAGATGGTTTGATCTGCCTTTCACCTACACCCTCAGGAGACAAGCTCCGAGGTGGGGGTGGACAAGCAGAATGTGGCTACTTCCAGGCAACCAAACCAGGCCACTGGCCCCAGGCTCTCCACCTGGGTTCCTCTCAAGGCTCATTCCATTCTAGGGAGCTGCTTCAGCGGACCCTTGAGTAGCCCCCAGCAATCCCTCCAGGCATGGGGGATGGGGCTACTCTCTGTTAACTGGGAAAATAGGCTAGTGGATTTCCACTTACACTCAGGACTGGTAATGGTAGGAAACCCAGGTGCCAGCTCCGGAGTCAAGCATGTTCTATCCAGCAAAGAGTGTGCGTGTGTGTGTTTGTGTGTGTGTGTAGTGAGGCTCTTTCTGGGGTCCTCCTGTTAGGAGAACATAGGCCCAACACTTGGGTCTTGTTGCTAAGTGACTTTGTATGGCTTCAGGTGACTATCTGGTCTCATAAGACAAAGGGCTCCATAGACGCTTTTGCAAGAGTCCCAGGGAATTTTTTCCCCAGGAATAATTATAGGCCACGAGGAAAGTGACCTTTGGTCTCTCAGTCCAGTCCTGGGGCTCTTTTTCCAGGACAAAAGCCTCCCAGGATGGCCCTCTGTCCCTTCTCAGGCAATCCCTTCTCCTTGGGGTTGTTTTGGAGCCTGCGTGGGGACTGCGTGTCTACCTGAGTAGCCTTGGGCATGCCATCTCCTGTCTGCCTTCAGTTGTGATGTGGGAGCGGAGAAAGACCTTAGCTGATGGGAATGCTGAGAAAATGAAAGGTAAGGACAGATGGCAAAGAACTTGGCCAGGCCCAGGCTAAATGCTTAGAGTGTGTGGTTCTTAAAGTAGGTGGTGTGCTGGGATGTGTGGCTCGTGGTGGAGCGCTTACCCAGCATGGGCAAAGCTCAAAAGAGGTGATGACGATGACGTGGTTGCGAAGGTGGCTGCAACCCTTTCCAAACGACCTTTGTACCCTCACCCCTCCTGACCACCCGTAGGAGACACAGTGGATCATGGGAAGGCTGGGCGGCTATCTCTAGAGCAGCCCCTGGATTCTAGAGTTGGGGCTTAAAGCCCCCATGACTGTGTAATTAAGAGAAATGTATACACCTTGGGGGGGGGGTGAGGCTGTCAAATTTGCCTGAGGATTAAAGATAAAATACAGGACTTCAGAAAAATGTCCTATTTGCTTTGAGGCAAGATTAAGAAGTGTCCCGGGGTTTTCTGTCCTCAGGGCCCAGGAGACAAAGGGCAGCCTAGCCCAGGGAGCAATCTGTAAGGCGTAAGGGTCTTCTGGGAAGTTCTCCTTCAAACCGGGAAATACTTCTCTGTCTTTAAAAATATTGGAAGGGGTGAGGGCGGGTAGCAGGAGGGTTTGACCACTACCTGGTGGGCACAGGTGCTGAAGTTTCACTGGGAATTCCATTGTACAGGTCTTAGATTTAACAAAATTGGTTGTGTGTGTGTGTGTGTGTGTTTTGTTTTATGTTGTTTTGTTTTTCCAGACAGGGTTTCTCCGTGTAGCCCTGGCTATCCTGGAACTCTCTCTGAAGATTAAGCTGGCCTCAAATTCACTGAGATCTACTACCTACCTCTGCCTCCTAAGTTCTGGAATTAAAGGTGTGCACCACTACCACCAGCTTAGCAAAAGCCTTTTTTATAGATTATTATTATAAGCAAATACAATAAACCTCAACAAAATGCACAGAAAGGAAACACGGCCTGGTTCTTCTTCCTACAGGGATGGTGCCAACACGTCAGTTTGTCTACCCAACCGCTTCCTATTCACATACACACCACGTGCTCCTGGACACGCCATCGCTCAGACTCACATAGATACACACACATGAATACATGTGCTCAAAGGCACAGAGAATTAAGACTCTAGGCACAGTGCCACGGACAGACACGGATATAAACAGTAGTGAACACAGAATGCCATATGTGACTCCAGCCGTCCATGTACCTATAGACGCCCATGTGTTCCCACGTGGCACAAACATTTGTGAGCGTGTACCATGCACACACAGAGAGACACACACTTGTGATTTTCAAATATGGAATTGAAGGCAGGAGGCATGGCTCAGTGGCAGAACTAACTAGCACTTGTGAGGCGCTGGGTTGGAAGCCCAGCCTGCAAAAAAAAAAAAAAAAAACAGATAAGGGATTAACCTATTTGTCTACCCGCAGACTACTTTTCCGCCCCACTGCGTATTGTTTTCTTGTCGTTCCTTGCAGTGTTGAGCATGCAACTCAGCGCCCTTGGTTCTGCTCCTGAGCTAGACCCCTGTGTCCCCCATATTGTATGTTTCAAACTATAGAAAATGATGTCACAGATAGGCAGACAGCCCCCACTGAAATGTAACTGATAGTCGACAAAACAAAGGAAATAATACAAATCAGTTAAAGCCCATCCCTTCTGCGCAATTTAAGTTGGATTCCTCTGCGGGTAGCGAGATTCAGGAGCAAGGGCTAGCTGCTTGTTTTAGATTTTATCGAAATGGTGTGGAAATGTGCCTCCTCTGGCATCGTATGTGTGTGTGTGTGTGTGTGTGTGTGTGTGTGTGTGAGAGAGAGAGAGAGAGAGAGAGAGAGAGAGAGCTTTGCTTACATAGTTGGTCATGGCAGGCCCCTCCCTTGTCCTTTCCTTGATCCACAGGGATTCTGTAGCTCCTGCCTTGAGCCCCCTCCCTCAAATGGTGCCTTCGCCTCCCAGCAGGTTCTGTCTCTCTCTCTCTCTCTCTCTCTCTCTCTCTCTCTCTCTCTCTCTCTCTCTCTCTCTCCTTCTTCCTTCTTCTTTACCTGTAGGGCATTCAAGCCTCAGGCAGAAAACCTGGAAGGTCACCCAAGGAAGTATAAACAGAAAAGGCGTCTGGACGCACCTCACCGCTGTTATTGCTGGCTACATTTTCCTAAGCCTTTGTTTTTACATTTAAGGCTCTCATCCTTTTTAGAATTAACTTTTGCCTATGGTTTGAGGCCTTGAGCTAAAAAAAAAAAAAAAGGAATTTTCAAAACAGCTAGCCAGTCTTGTAGACTAACTGATAAAAGATACACACACACACACACACACACACACACACACACACACACACACACACACGAGATATTTGCCTGAACCAGGGGAATGGAAACTCTTTGGGTTTTGCTTTATCACAGAAGGAGCTGGAGAGTTCGGATACGTTGTAAAAAATTAAAACATCGATTCCTTTAGTAATTAGAACTAATTACAAATGAATCCCCCACACCCTGGCAATCTCATTTTCTTCTTCGTAGGGAAGCTGGGTTCAGATGCGTAGGAGGTTAAATATTGATTCCGATGTCCCCTGCCCTGTCTGTGGCCGCGGCCATGCCATTGGCTTGATGGTGGGCAGAAAGGACTTCAGACCCAGTAACCAGTATCACCCAAGTGCAGTCTACAGGACTGGGCGCCAACAGAGCCTGGAAATGGGGGATGTGTCATCCTGCTGCAGGGCTTGTTCCTGGTGCTTCGCAGCTAACAGACAAGAATGCTGCAGGCGGCAGCTGCAGGCCAAGCCCAGGAATGAACAGTCTAGGGTGGGGCTGGGCACGCCATCAGCACCCGCAAGAGAAATGAAGGCAATTTTGTTTATCATGTGTCACCAGTGGAGGACTCTAAACTTCGCCCTGTGTGTGTGTGTGTCTGTGCATACTCACAAACGTATACATATTCCATGAGAATAGTATACATGCTAGTCTATAATTGATAATTATATAATGTGCTGAATATAATTAATTATACACACCATAATATTATGTAAAATTATGAGTGCTGATTCATGCCTTGGCTCTACCCAAACTTTTTAAATTTGTTGAGTTAATTAATTTGTTTTTTATTTTTTGTTTTAGAGATGGGTTCTCAGTATGTTTCTCTGGCTGTCCTGGAGCTAGCTCTGTAGACCAGGCTGACCTCAAACTCACAGAAATCTGCCTGCCTCTGTCTCCAGAGTGCTGGGATTAAAGGCGTGCATCACTACGTTTGACTTTTTTTTTTTTTAATGTGTGCCAGGGTACACGTGTAAAGAAAGGTCAGAGGACAACTTCTGAGAGCCAGTTCTCTCCTTCCACCACCATGTGGGGCCTGGGACTGCACTTAGATGTTCAGGCCGGGTGGCAAGTGCCCTTACAGCAGAACCATCTGGTCCAGGCCAGACTGAGAGGCTTTTTCTTTTTCTTCTCCTTTTCCTTCCTTCCTTCCTTCCTTCCTTCCTTCCTTCCTTCCTTCCTTCCTTCCTTCCTTCCTTCCTTCCTTCTCTTCTTCCTCTTCCTCTCCTCTTCCTCCTCCTCCTCCTCCTCCTCCTCCTCCTCCTCCTCCTCCTCCTCCTCCTCCTCTTCCTTCTCCTCCTCTGGGACAGGATTTCTCTGGGTAGCCCTGGCTATCATGGAACTCATTCACTAGACCAGGCTGGCCTGGAACTCATAGAAATCTGCCTGTCTCTGCCTCTTGAGTGCTGAGACCAAAGGCATGCACCACCACCTCCGAGCTTTAAGCTTTTATTGTAATTGTTTAGTTCTGTTATTGAGACGCCTGTCTCTGTAGCCTAGGCAGGCCTTGAACTTGTGACCCTCCTACTTCATCCTCCCCAGTGCTAGGTTATATGAGTGCACCACCAGATTCTAATTATTTAAAAGTTGTGAACAGAGCTAAGCACAAACATTCTGTCACCTGGACATAATGACCAGGAACATCCAGTTCACTCCGGAATTCTCCATTCCAGGTCCTGTATGCCTGACTGTGATGACCTAGGATCAGCTAGCTGTTTCTGGCCAGCCCCTCTCTGTCACTACACCTGGCTCCATCAGCCCCCGTGGAGATGTATGTGGGGAGAGTCGGTCTTGTGTACACACATGCCCAGCCTGTTTGCCCAGTCTGGGTCTGTCTGTCCCCCACACAGATTTACGCACGGTCTCTTTGCCCACTCTGGGTCTGTCTGTCCCCCACACAGGGTCGTGCATGGTCCCTTTGCCCACTCTGGGTCTGTCTGTCCCCCGCACAGGTTCATGCTTCTTCCCACCAGCAGATGTGGCTTCGTCTGGGATATCCAAAATTCCTTAGACTCAAGACCCCGATACAGACTCAGAACCCAGTCTTGCTGTACTCCTAACCTGGTCCCCACCACATCTCACCTGTTACTCAGCTCTGGAAGCTGGAGGTCATTTGAAAGCCTGCTTTTTTACCCTCATCTCATCCCCAGTCCGTCACTAAGATCAGATAAGCACTCCTCAAACCCCTGCGTGACTCCATCAATACCTCACGCTGAGCCAGGTGCCACCACCCCTCACCAGGGTACCCGCAATGGTGAGGTAATCTTTCTGTGTTCGTTGCCTCAGTTTCCCTCTTTAGATGCCCTCCGTGAAACCAGCGGGCAAGAGGTCAGGGGAAGTGCTTGCTTAAAGCCCTGCAAAGGCATTTCTTGTTCTGGGTGGAAGGTTGGTTACATTCTCCTGAACAGGTTGTGTGGTTCAGAAGTTCCCCATTATTAACTGGGATCTGCCTGGCTTTTGAAGGTGCAAACCAGTCAATTCAATGAAGATATAAATCAAGCTGTCTGCCTGGGTTCTTTGGGTCTGAAAGGCTAGTGCCAACATTTGCCATCGCCCGCTGTTTCTGATCCTTTCAGAGACTAGCGCACACAAAGCTCAGCTTGGTCCCCTGCTGGTAACCTCTGTAGGACTGATTTCTAGATCTGGACCATCTGGGCTCATGAGTCTCTCTAAGGCTGGGACAAAGAATGATGGTAAGACCACCTCTTCCCTGAGCAGAAGGCCCAGGGCCCAGCTCCCGCGGCTACTCTGTGGAAATAGTAGAGGAAGTAGCTCCACAAAGGGAGAGAGACACAAAACAGCCCTCAGACAGACAGAGGGGCCTCCTGGAGACAGAGCCCCTAGTATGCAAGGTCCCAGACCCTGGGTTCCAGACCTCATCTGAGCCCTTGGGCAGGTCATTTCCATGTGAAGTTGGTGGCCTTATGCGCCTATTGTTCGCTACTGAATGGTGCTGGCTGGAACGCTGTCTAATTCTCACCACTGTTATCTAAAGACAGGACTATCATTTCCACCGAAGTGTGTGCACATATTGTAAGTCTGTGGTCTGTGACAAAATCACATGTATTCTTGAGGACTCTGAATAGTGACATTGTCTCCGTAGGAGGTCAAGTTCTGTGTGTGTGTGAGCGTGAACGCGCTCGCTTACGTGGGCACACATGCTCGCTCAATGCACTTGCAGAGGTTTGAATGCTGGTCTTGGCCGTGAGACAGACTGGGTCTCTCTCTGATTCTATCCAGCCCCCTGCAGGGGGTGCCCTCAGGGGGTGAATATGCCTAAAGGCTGCATCCTGGGACCAAACAAGGTGTGCAGAGCCCCGGAGGCTGGTGTGCACAGCAGGCTAGCCCCACTAGGGTGGGGTAGAGCCCCGGAGGCTGGTGTGCACAGCAGGCTAGCCCCGCTAGGGTAGGGCAGAGCCCCGGAGGTTGGTGTGCACAGCAGGCTAGCCCCGCTAGGGTAGGGTAGGGTGTAAATTGCAGAAAAGGAGTGGGCGTCCTGGCTTCAGGGTCTGCACAGTCGCTGGACGTGAGGCTGAGGCAGCAGTGTCTTAGCTACGTTCCAATTGCTGTGAAGACGCATCACGACCAAGGCTACTTTTAGAAGTTTGTTGGGGGTTTGCTTACAGTTTCAGAAGCTAGGGTCCACCGTTGTGGTAGCGAATATGGCAACAGGCAGGCGCGGCACTGGAGCAGTAGCTGAGAGCTTTCATTTGACCACAGGCAGTAGGCAGAGAGGGTGCTGGCTGGGAATGGTCTGGACTTTGAAACCTTGAAGCCACTCCCTGCAACATACCTCCTCCAACAAGGTCATGCTTCCTAATCCTTCCTAACCAGTTCCACCAATGGGCACCAACCAGTCCAGCAAATTCAACAAATAAGCCTGTGGGGGCTGTTTCCTTTCAACCCACCACAGGCAGGCAGCAGATCCATGTTCTAAAGGGAAGTCTCCAGTGGCCATGTGGGCGACCAAGGGCCATGTGAGTGATCTCTATGCCTCAGTGTGATCTGGATGCCCTGGGTCCCAACCTGGATGCTGTCACCTCGTGAGTGCAATGCTTAGCACAGTGACCACTGTGCAAGTAGATATTATGGGCTGAATACTCGCCCCCCCCCAGCTATGGTAAAAGCCTTACTCCCATGATGAGGCCTCTGAGGGGGCCGAGGTCATGAGGGTGGAGCTCTCACAGA
Source organism: Microtus pennsylvanicus (assembly GCF_037038515.1). Classification (NCBI taxonomy): domain Eukaryota; kingdom Metazoa; phylum Chordata; class Mammalia; order Rodentia; family Cricetidae; genus Microtus; species Microtus pennsylvanicus. The sequence goes on along the minus strand of NC_134579.1, from coordinate 132,530,091 downwards.
CGGCATGGCTATCCCTATGACAGTCTCCCAAGGCTGCTCTCCCAGGTCATGAGGGTCATGAGGGTGGAGCTCTCACAGACGGCATGGCTATCCCTATGACAGTCTCCCAAGGCTGCTCTCCCAGGTCATGAGGGTCATGAGGGTGGAGCTCTCACAGACGGCATGGCTATCCCTACGACAGTCTCCCAAGGCTGCTCTCCTGCTGCCAGCATTCTGTGAGGCTGCACCAGGGAGACGACTCTGTGTAAACCAGGAAGTGCACTCCTGGCAGACTCCAGCTATTGCCATCTTGATCTTGGATTCTAGAACCTTGAGATTCTGCAGATGGAGTCCAGAGTATGTTAACATTCCAGGCAAGTCCGTCTGCCCCTAAAGACAGGGTCTCTTATTTTGCTCAGGCAGGCGTTTCAAGTCCCCGGGGTAGCTGGACGCTAAGCCTGCATTACCAGGCCAGGCTCAGGTTCCCTTATGACCCTCCGGAATACAGAAGCTGGCCCGTGGCACTTCGTAAAACTCTTTACCGCCTCCAAGTGGCAGCACAGACTCTAATCTCCTTATTGGGACCTAACAGTCACTGTGGAGCTGGTATCAGCCCTCACAGGCAGCCTCCCTCCTTCCCTATATACACTGTACCATTGCCAGCAAGGGAACCCACAGCGATTGTGCTTGTTCCCATGGGCCCAAAGCCACCCACACAGGGTTGTCCTGAGCCGTGTGTGTGTGTGTGTGTGTAAGTGTTGCAGGTACAAGTGCTCATGTATGTATGGAGGTTAGAGTTGACGTCTAGGGTCTTCCTCTCCAGTCTTCTCTCCTCTCACGGAGAGACTGCACCTAGGCTGGCTGCTGGCTGGCCAGCTCTAGGCGTCTGCTTATCTCTACCTCCCCAGTGTGGGGATGACAGACACCCTTCCCTGTGCCTGGCTTTGCACATGGAGCTGGGGGTCTGAACTCAGGTCCTTGGGCTTACTCAGCAAGCGTTTTACTGACTGACTTTATCCCTAGCCCCTTGGTGCTTGGTTTTGAACAGGGCACTATGATGTCACATAACTTGTCCATCTTTGGGGTGCAGTAACCCTAATCACTAGCTTCCCCAGATCATCCCAAGCCCTGTTCCTCAGTCACTTCCCAGTGATCCTGTTCATTTTATGCCCACTCCCTAAGGCTAGCCAACCTGGCTGCCAATCCATGGAGAGCTAACCTCTGACAAATGATGGTGAGCCCTTGTCCCCGTGTCATTAATTCTCCTGCGACTGAGGCTTTTCCCCGGGGTGGGTGCGGGGCCAGGTGACTGATCGCACCTGCTTGGCCTCTTGAGGACTTTGACCAGTGGGAGGCATCAGTAGAATTTTCCCGGGTGAAATGCTGCGTGGAGATTAATGGCCCTGAGCTGTGTGAAGCTTTGGGTGTGCTAGGCTTGAGTGCGGCGGCCCCAGGTGCCCGAGACCCTTGGATCTGCCCACCGCCCTGCTCCTCCCGACCCCTTCCTGGATCAGAGCTGCACGCCCTGTCTTTGCCTTTGCTTGGATCTCAGAGTCCCCCAGAAATGGTAGTCTCGGCATCTTGCCTGAAACCTCCAACACAAATAATTTTCAATTTGCCTGGGAGTTTCAATCGTACAATCCGATGTTAAATAATAGATTAGATGCCTCGGGGAGAGAAACAGGATTTAAGAAGAAATAAATAAAAGGCAAAGTAAAAATCTGAGCATGGGTTTAGAGAGTAACTCTCATCTCCCAGTTTCTGTTCCTTCTGCTCTTGGCCTGGATTTGAGCACCCCGTTACTTCCCATGGCGGTGGGACAAGCAGGTCTTTGGGGCAGTGGGTGCTACCCACACACATCCCTGGAAGCAGCTGGGGCTCTCTTCCAGATACCAGATGAACTCGTTCCATCCCCTGTGCCCCTTTTTGGGGGGCTCCGCACCCCAAGGAGAAGACTTAATTTGTACCTTTTAGCTACTGTCTGGCCAGGGTGCAAGGCTGGGCAGATGCTTGGACAGACACAGACATTCCTGGGCAGCCTTAAGCCGTGGATGACAGGAAGTTGCAGGCTGGTGGGTAATGGATGGGCAGTAGACTGGGTCTCATGGAATTGTGTGAGATGCCCCAGAGGGGAGATTTATGGGATGGGGACCTGCCCACTGCCCCTGAATTGTGGTCATTTCTGCTCACCCTGTGTCACCCTTCCCTATCAATCCAATAGAAGGTTCCAGATTCTCAGCTTCCATCCATTTCTCTCTACTCCTCTGCCCTCCCTCCTAGACCAGGCTGGTTAGGGTTGATCTCTTCTCCTTCTCTTCTTCCTCCTCCTTCTCTTCTTCTTCCTCCTTCTCTTCTTCCTCCTTCTGCTCTTCCTCTTCCTCCCCCTCCCCTTCCTCCTCCTGTTCTTGTGGCTCCTGCTCTCACTCCCTTACTTTTTGAGGCAGGGTCTCTCATAGAGCCACGCTGGCTCAGAACTTGCTGCGTAGCCAAGGAAGGCTATGGGCTCTTGGTGGATCATCCTGCCTCAGCTTCCAGATTACTCAGATTCCAGGCATGCACTAGCCCACTCAGGATCTGTCCCCTTCTTTCCCGTCACACTTGCTGGTGAGTTCTTGTCTCCCCATGCTACCTTCCAGCAATAGTGGGGGAGGCAGGCCATTCATCAGAGATCCCGGCAGCTACTCCCCAGTGTCTGGAATCTCTGTTTCCAGCAGGTCTTGTCTTTTCCTTGCTCCGGAGACCGCTGGATTCCTAATTTGCTCTCACAAACCATCCTCCACAAGAGCAGCGAAGTATTCAAGTAGGTGAGGACTGGACAGCAGACCAAACTGCCTGGCGCTGAGAACGCCTCGTGTAGCTATGCGGCCTCAGGCAAATTGTTTAACCTTTCTGTGTCTCAAGGTCCTTATCTCAAAATCTGGGGAGGATGTAATTGCACTGTATCTATCTTACAGGGTGGTAATAGCAAGTAAATAAGATAATATATTCATGAAATATGCAGAGCGGTATGGGGTAAGCATGATTTCGTGCATCTTCTGTGGCTTGAACCTACGGCCTCAGCATGTTGACAAACGCTTTAACAGGCACCCACATCCCCAGCCTCTCACTGGGGAGTCTAAGAAGGAAATAGACCAAAGCACGACCAATATCCCAGTTCTCTTTTTAATCTATTACATTTATTTGTTTGTTTTATGTGTGTGTGGAGATCAGAAGACAACTTCTAAGAGTCAGCTCTCTCCTTCCACCATGTGGGTCCTGGGTATTGAACTTAAACTGTCAGAGTTAGTGGCAAGCGCCGCTACCTTTTGAGCCATTTTGCCAGCCCCATTGCTATTTTCTGAGACAGCACTTCACTCTGTTGCCCTGACTGGTCTTTAACTCACTTCGTAGGCCAGGCTGAGGCAAGACCTCACATGTGAACCAACACACCTGGCCATCCTTTTTACTACTTCAAGAGCCCTGGCTGGAGAGGACAATGGCGTGGTGTAGATTACAGCTCCAAGCAGGGAAAAGAACTTGGCTAGCCCATGAGGGTGCACAGTTCTGATTCCAGCACTGCAGAGGTGGCGGCAGGAGGGTGGTGAGCATGGCCAGCCTGGGCTACTAAGTGCATCCAGAGCCAGCTTAGCCTAGGGTAGCAAGGTGCTACCGTAACAGGAAGAAGAAAGCAAAGAAAAAAGACAGAAGGGAGAAAGGTAATGCCATCCAGATTCCCTTAGGAGGCAGGGTCCTGAGAGTGGAGGCACTGGGATGGAGGAGGTGAGGCTTGGGTGGGGCAGGGGATCTGAGACAGTCTCTCTGTGTGCTGATGCAGACGTGGGGCAGGCAGTTAGCCAGGGCGGGTGGAGAGCCGCTGGAGGTCAGGGGGTGATATAACTGGGAACACAGTATAGGGGAAGTGCGGAGCTCTATTCTGGGGGTGGGGCGTGGCATGCAGGTGAGTGACTGCTGAACTCAGAATACTGGAGGCAGCTGAAGAAACCGAATCATTCATCCAGAAAGAGATGGGAGCGGGGTGATAAGGTGGAGGTGGGAGGGTGTTTCCTGAGAAAGAGCAGGTAGAGGAGGGGAGTCAGAGTTTTGTTGGGAAGATAGAGCAGGGTTGAGCCAAGCCCTGGAGGAAGATTTGGTTTTTTTTTTTAATTTATTTTGATTTTTTTGAGACAAGGTTTCTCTGTGTAGCCCTGGGTGTCCTGGAACTCGCTCTGTAGACCAGACTGGCCTCGAACTCACAGAGATCCTCCTGCCTTTGACTCTTAGGGATTAAAGGCCTGAGCCACCACTGCCCAGCTTATTTCTTTATTTTTGAGATGAGGTCGCACTGTGCAGCCCTGGCTGGTCTCACACGACCAAGCTTGTCCCAGCCTCGGCCTCTTGGGCGCTGGGATTGCCTGGTGTGCACCACCATGCCTCGAGGTTTCTGGATTTGATGGAGTGACTGGTTTTGTGCTCTGTGCATGGGAAAGCATAAGGACTGTGCTTGGGTTCTTATGTTTTGGAGGAGGAGGAGGCAGAGAGATGGGGCGAATGGGAGAGAACACTGGGAGCTGGGAGGAGAACAGGACCCAGCAGAGAGGACGCCTATGCTTGGCGAGATGGAGGGGCTATCCGAGCTTTCCCATGTATTTAAATACGGGGAGAGGTGAAGCTCATGAGTGTGTGTGTTTGTGTCCGTGTGTCTATTCTGGCTGTGTTTGAGAGGACAGGTGCGTGTCAATGTGAGAGGAGGTAGCACTTGAGTGCGTGCCCGTGCGTGTGTGATTAATACATGCTGCCAATGAGGTCAAAGAATTATACCTCGTACCTCCTGGATGGATGGAAACGATTGCCTGCCCGGTGTTGGTGACCCTGATCTTGGGCCGGTATGAGGGGTGGGAGAAGTCGAGGTGCTGGGGAGCGTGGTATCGGGAGAGATAGGGTCTTTTGGAACTGGTGTGTTTGAAAGTTGCCAGGATAGGCTCCAAAACCACAGAGAAACCCTGACTCGAAAAACCAAAAAAAAAAAAAAAAAAAAAGAAAAAGAAAGTTGCCTCCGGGGTCTTTCCAGGGGCTCTGCGGAGGCTGAAATTTCACTGTAGAGAGGCTGGGGTTGCAATTCTTTCAGTCTGTACCCGTCACCCACCTGACTCTGGAATGTTGCTGCCACCTGGTGGCTCAGCTTGGGAGACACAGGCGTCTGTTTAGGAGTAAGGACTTAGCCCCTCCTGCTGGTCAAGAGTGGTACTGTACTTATGAAGTCCCTGTGTTGGCCCCAGTCAAACCGCTTGGGAGAGACAAGTGGCTTGTCCTACCTGCTTGGCTCACTGGGTCTACCTGTTTGGATTTTTGAAGGCCTTAGATGGATTCTACTTTCAGAACCCAGGAGCAACCCTGGGCTCTGCAATTCTGGTTGTTGATTCTATCCAGACAATGATAGATTGTGTGGTGTGTGTGTGTGTTTCCTAGTGACATTGTTGATTTCTATATCCAGGGAAGCTCAGCCACTCAAAGACCTGGTGGGTATCGTGTGTATGCACGTGCATGTACTTGTACGTGTGTGTGTTCCTAGTGTGATAGATCACACTCGAGGAGGACACCTGAGACAGGGCAGTTAGTCTCCAAACTTGATGAACTTTCTTGACACCCATGACCCTTCCTAGTCTCTGATCATGTGGTCCCCTTTCAGGGAGCATGGTGGGCACATGGGACAGGACTGAGTAGTGAACACAAGATGCTGCCAGAGAGAAGAGGGGGGCAGGATTGTCCATGATCCCACCCACACAGGCACCCAGGCATAGGGAGTCATACAGAGGACATATAGACAGACAGACAGACAGACAGACAACACACATGCACGCATGCAATTCTTTCCTATGTTACACAGTCTGCCCCAAGCCCATGAAGCTGGAGGCTGGAGATACCACTATGAATTCTGGGTAGGGCCTCAGGGCTGGACCTGTGGCCTTCAGTTGGTGGCCATGCTGGGGGCCATCAAGGTGATGATTATGATTATCGGAGGCCTGTGTCCTGCTCCCCCTCCCTTATAATATAACCCATCATAGATACATAGATACATTGCATGTAGGCATGCCCAGCTCAGGCCTGGGTGCCTCTGAAAAATGTGGCGTGTCCTATCTTTAACCTGTCCTTGACTCTCTCTCTCTCTCTCTCTCTCTCTCTCTCTCTCTCTCTCTCTCTCCTACTCTTGTGCAGTAGCAGACCAAGTCACAGTGCAGGCTGCTCAGCTGGGCCTTCAGGTGTCCTTTTGCTGAGTAGTAGATACTTGACTCCCTGCCCCAGGCTCTGCCAAATGCCCCCATGACAAGGGACACTTTCTGCATTGTGAATCTAGTTCCCCTCTGTGAGTGCTGGAGCCCCGGGCCTGCTGTTTCTGGGCACAGTGAGCCAGGCCCCTCTTGCCATCTCTTACTTGGATCTGGAGCCGGTTCTGGCTCAGGTAGAAGAATGGCCTTCTCGGCTTTCTGGGCCTTTCGACATCTGCCTTAAATGAATCTCAAGTCCCTCCGGCTGTGATTTTAGCTGCTTCCCTGTCCATCTGGGTCCCTCGCCATCAGATGGTCACCTCCAGCTGGAACCAGAGGACAGCCTCACACTTGCTCAAGGCTCCTGGATAGAATGTGGCCTCCGCTACTTGTTCCAATCAATGGAAGATTCCAGAGTCCACAGTGGAGGCAAAATGGAGATGGACTAGCTCCAGCCAGTGTGGAAGGCCAACTGGTTTCGTAGCATCTACTGTCCCGGGGACTCAGTGTTGTCTCTTCTTAGGGACCCAACAGCAGCTCCCTCATCAGTGGGAACAACTTTGGGAGTGGTCTCCCAGGAGGACCGGTAGATCCCAGCAGTCCTGAGGAGACAGGCAAAAACATCTGCCCCCAATACAAAGTGCACCCACTTCTCTACAGACGGTCCACACAGCCCCCATCACACTCACAAGCTAAGCACCAACATTACCCACACTGGGACCTTTCTGGTGTCACTTTGGTTGGTGACAGTTACAGAATCGGTTCTGGCACAGAACTATACACTTTAGGAGTGGCTTCACCTGCAGCTTTGCCTTCCCCTCCCTCAAAGGATGGATAACCGCCAGTCTTGAAGTGTTCGGTCAGGTGAATAGATAGGGCTGGGTTATGGCCAGGGTGAAGGCTGTGCAGATTATAGCTTTAGTCAGCTTAGGTCAGATGTCCAGGAAGCGGAGGACATTACTCCCTATTGAGAAAACCACAGGAACTGACCGTTGTTCTCAGTGCCAAATGGGCCTCAGTAGCATCCCTAGTAAGCAGCTGGCAGAGTGTGCGCCCCTGTCCTGCAGTCCTCAGAGGGCCTCCTGTAAGGTGTGACACACCTCCCTCAGTGGGAACAGATCTGTCTCTTCCACAGGGATTTCCCTCTAGGAGGGCCTGCAGGTGGTTTGGCTGAAACCCCGCCCCCAGCCCCCAAACCAGAGCTACACAGAAAGATCCTGTTTTCACAGAACAGGTGGTGGGGTCGTGGCTCAGCGGCCAAGAGCTCATGCTGCTCTCCTAGTTCAGACTAGAGTTTGGTTACCAGCACCTTCAGGGGCTCACAACTGCCTGTAACTCTGGCTTTGGGGGAATCTGATGCCTCCGGCCTCCACAGACACCTGCACTCACGTGCACATATTCACATAGACTCAAAAGTGAATCAAATCTGAAAAATAAAATTCTGAAACTCCCCAGAGTGTAGGACCTCACGGCGTGACATGAGTAGACACCACTGCTCTGAAAACCATGTGCTTTATTCCGGCCTCCCCCTGGGTCATAGAAAAGCAGCAAATCACATGGTTTGGTACAAGGCAAAGGCTAAGGGAAGGCAGGACATCCCTTACCACTGGGGCCCTCGGGTTTCCCTGGTCAGCATCTTGGCTGAGCTCTTGGAGCATCCATGTTATCAAGCTCAGCCAACTCAATAAGGAAATGGGTGTGGGACAAGAGTCAAGGTCCAATGTCTGGGCCTCTGTCTCCCCACCTAGGGCCGGTCACCATACCTCACATCCTCTGAGACCCACAGTCTAGCTCAGCTCCTAGAGACTAGGGCGTGCCTACGCACGGGTGAGTGGGAAGGCAAAGCCCTCCCCTGACCAGCAGGCCTCACCCTTCAATACAGGTCCGAGAAAGGCTTGGAGTAGTTGAACATCAGGTAATCCATGTAGTAGAAGTCGTAGGTGCGCTGTCGCTGTAGGGAGGAGAGCTGAGCAAAGTACTGATGGGTGATTCTCGCCGTGGTCCGAGCCTCCTGAGAGTGCCTATCCTTGAACCTCGGGAAGGTCAGGTTTCCAGGTGCCTGAATGAGATGTAGGAAGAAGTTGGCATCGTCCTCCATGCTCTCGAACTTGCCCACGAAGTCATAGTCAATGAGGCAGGGGCTGCACAGCCGGCTAACGTGGTCCCAGTGGATGTCCATGCCCACGGGCCGGTGGACATCCAGCAGGTACTGGATGAACTCCGGGAACTGCACGCCGGAGCCAGTCCGCAGTGCCTCCCGCGAGGCATTGGCCCGATATCGGGCCAGGATAGCCTTGCCAAAGACAGGGTGATAGTAGCTGTTGGGATGCTCAAACTTGTCTCGAAAGGCAGAGACCAGCCTCTCAAAGGGTTCCCGGACAAAGAGCATCTTGGTGTAGGTACTGAGACGGTGTATGATGCCCTGACGGTCGAAAGTATCCAGGCGCTTGAGGGCGCTACCATAGTGAACAGTGTTGTGTTGTATATCGGCGGTGGATGAGGCCAACCCTGCAAGAACCATAAGCACTCGCTTCCAGTTGGAGCATCCTGCCTTGGGCACCTCGCAGTACAGCACGCGGTGGCGGTCCTCCACGAAGATGCGGGACACGTGGCGCGGAGTGACTGCTCTGCGGCTGCTGCTGGCCCTGTACTTGGCACAGGCTTCTCGCATCACACGTTTGCGCTCCTGCTGGCTCTGGTGCAGGCTGATCCAGCGACTGTCCATGGTGTGGGGTCTCGGCTGGACAAAGGTCTCAGAAGAGTTGTTGCCTCGGATGGTCCCTGCAACTGGCATCTTTTTGATGAGCAGTCTCCGCCTGCGCTGCCGGAGTCGCGAAGGAGACCCAGCCGCCTTGGCCTTCCGGTGAGGTCGAGGCTGGTCGGGCACCTGCAGTTGGAGGCCTCTTGGGGATCCGCTCGGTAAATTGTGTGTGACACTTTCTGTGGGTATCCTCAAGTGGCCATCCTGGGACAAGGAGAGAAGTGATTAGGGATGTTTAGGACACCTGGGCATGGAGGGTCACATACCCTGGCCCTCCACGTGGCAGGGGCTTCTAACCACTCTGGCTTAAATTTCTCTCCAGGAAAGGGAAGTGAGGACAGGCTGGTGTTGCTGGTGTGAGCCTCTCTGGTCTAAGACCTGCCAGCCACACAAAATTGCGAAAATGTGGGACCTGAATGGCAAATATAATTTCTACCACAAGGTGGTGCAGTCCCTCCAAAAAGTCCCTCGGCTTGGCTAGGGTGGGCGGAGGGAGATGGTGGCCTGCAGGAGGCTTGCTCGGATTGCCTGTGTCTGTTAGCTCAGTCCAAAGGAGAAGGGAAATTCATGGACCCAAAGCCCCAGGTTTTGTTCCCGAGGCTCCTGGAAAGGACCCAGCACATTCTTCTTCCTATGAATGGATTTGCCGTAAGCTCTGAACTGTCTTTCCCGTCCTCTCTCCTACTTTCCCCCAGGCACCTGCGATTTATGGGGTTCTCGGAACTTACATGCTGGGGCCTGATGCTGAACTTCATGCCTGGAAAGCAAAGGAGGAGAGAGACGTGTCACACCATGGAAGTTAAGTGTGGAAGTACCACCTACCTGTGCAGCCCAACATGCAGGACCCCTTAAAGCCACCCTCCATCCCACCCTGTCATCAAGTCTCAGAGTTCTTAATACAAGGCTCTGTCCAGTCTCTCTCCATGCCTGTCACCACAGCCTACTCCATACCGGGAGGTTCCCTTGCCTTGACATCCCCGTCTTAGCTATGGCCTTCTTGGTACAGTCAGGGGTATGATGTCCATGTCTGACTCATCCTGGTGTTCCCTAAAGGTGTGAGCAGAGCCGAGGCATGAGCAATGCTGATTGGTGATGGGAAGATGGAGAGAGATCTCCATGTCGCTGACTGTGTTTGTTACTTTTCTGGTTGCTATAACAAAATGCCTGGTATATACCAATTAAAAGGGGAAATATGTTCTCCCAAAGGACCTGGGTTCAATTCCCAGCACTACAGCTCCATAGACTCTATCGCCCTCTTATGGCCTCTGTGGGTACTGCACATATGTGGTACATATACATACAGCATATACCCCTACACAGAAAATTTAAATAAATCTTTTTTTTTCTTAAAAAGGTAAGATTTAATCACGACCACTGTTTTAGAGGGACCAGTCCATGGTTGCTTGGCTTCATGGGCTTGGACAGAGTGTCCTGGGGGTAGAGGAGAGTCGGTCATCTCACAGCTGACCATGAAACAGAGAGAGCAACACAGGAAAGGGCCTGGGACAAGATCCCTTCAAAGACCTACTTCCAGTGACCCACTCTGTCAAGCTAGGCCTCACCATCCATAGTTCTCAGAACTTCCTAAATAGGAACAAGAGCTGAGGACCAAGCCTCTAACACACGAACCTGGTACTAACACTTTTGTTGTTACTGACACAAACCACAGGAGGATTTAGTTTTGACTCACAAATGCATGGGGGGGTGAGGCACTGCTACTTGTCTTCTCTGTGTGCTTGAGAAGAAATCTGTTCTCTCTCAGCTGACTAGAAACCAGAGACTGCAGGTCCAAACCGAGGCTGGGTATAACCCTCTAGCCAGCCCCTGTATTTGCCGTCTGGGTCACACATCCCCAAGGTTTCACAGCCTCAAACAGCGCCACCAGGTGGCCAAGTGTTCAACAACCCAAGCCTGTGAAGGACCTTTCACATTCAAACCAAAAAAAGGCTATTGGAGGACACTTCACATCCAAACCCTGACATTGGTCAAGCTCTGGTAATGCTCCCTCTGCCCACCAGAGAGGTCCCATTGGGTTGGGCAGGGGTCACCCAGGGCAACGTGTTCTCAGAAAGTGAGTCTTTGGGCAGGACGTGGAATTCTGCTTCTAGTCATTCGGTGTGCCAGGGGGCAATCCGCGGTTGAGAAGGCAGATCTTCTGTTGAGGGATCTCCTACTTCACTGAGATGTCACGGTCTCTGGTCCTGGGTCCTGAAGTGGCCATTTGTGCCCTGAAACTTTGCTGCAATCTGGTCACAACCAGAGAAACAGCTGCCTCTCACACAAGCAAAGAGTCGGAGGGAGGGCTAGCATTTTGGAGGACTGTGCTCAGCCATACCTGACTGGTTCCCGGCAGGGAAGGAGTAGGTGTGAGAGGTCAGCACTCTCCCTGATGTCTCTGTGTATTGGGTAGAGGACAGTGGCTATAGTAAGCGGACAGGGGGACACCCAAGTCATCGCTGACCCTGACTCTCTGAATTTCGCTGTGGGATCCAGTTTCTTGGCTTCAGTGCTGTGACCCTGATCTTGTGGTGTCCAGTCTGAGGCTTTGCTCCACATCTCCTTCCCTCACTAGCAAGCAAGGAGGCCAACCAACGCTCCTTCTGGGATGGAAGGCCTAAATGCCCTGAAGTGTTGGAACCATCACTGTGTGGCCACGTATGTATAGTCAACGCATTTGGTGTTTTTCTCAACTATTCTCTACCTTACTTTGTCATGTGTGTGTGAGTGCACTTATGTCTATCTGTGTGTGTGTGTATCTGTGTGTGTGTGTGTGTATGTGTGTGCTTGTGAGGGCATAGTCTTCATCACTGACCTTATTCATGGCATCTCTCACTGACCCTGGTGCTCATTACTTCATCTAGATTTACTGGCCATTGGGCCCTTGGGATCCTACATCCCAGCACCGCCAGGCCTGGCTTTCTTTCTTCGATGCTTGTGAGCCGAACCCCAGTTCTGATGCTGGCACGACAAATATTGAGCTAACTAAGCCAGTTCCGCAGATGCCAGAACCTTCTTTTCCAAGACAGGGTCTCACTTTTACACCAAGTTGGCCTCCCATTCACAAACCGCCTGCTTTTATCTCCTTGCTAGGCCCATAGGTGTGGGCTACCATACATATCTTCTAGAACCTTCTTCAGCTCCTAAGTGAGGGAATGTATTGGGAACCTTCTCACTGCTGTGACTGAAGTCAGAGGGAGGTTTTATCTTGGTGCACAGCCTCAGAGATTTTAGTCCACCACGGCGGGGGGGGGGGGGAGCAGTGTGGTAGTCATGGTAATAGCAGCATCAGGCAGACTCCTCCCACAGTGGTGGACTCAGCAAAACGAGATGTGGGTATAAACTTCAAATTCTACCATTAGTGACCCACTTCTCCCTGCTGGACCCCATCACCTAAAGCACCATAGCCTTCAAAACCGTACAACAAGCTGGTACCCAAGTGTTCAAAATATAAGCCCGTGTGGGGGGCGTTTCATACCCAAACCTTAACCGAGGGAAGCAGAGGCAGACCTTGGACTCTCTCTCACTTTCTTCTGCTGGGTTGGTACAAGTGATGCCCTTTTGGAACAAAGGAGGGCATGCCCGCTTTTCTGGGTATCCCCAAATCTATGTGTGTGTGAGCACATGCATATACACATGGGAAAGCTTCCGAACAATCCTCCTGCCGAACAATCCTCCTAGTGGGGGGAGCTCTGTGCAGAAGTGGGGTGAGCAGCGGGTGCTGGCTTAGAGGTGAAGCCCTTGTCCAGTGTCCCTTCACAATAGCTGAGTTTATTCCATCTTCACGGGCCTCCCCCCTCATCCCATTGCCTGTCTTCAGCACGAGCTTCCAGAGCTCATTTCTCCTTGGTGAGCGGGGTTCTCTCCTGCTGCCAATGATGACAGATCTCTTCAGCAGAAGGGACCCGCTGCAGCCGCTCCGTCTCCCTCTCCACCACGGTGTTCCTTAATTATTTTTTTCTGGTGACGGCAGCGGGTTCTGCTAAATCACCTCTCCCCCTCGGAGTCTCGGATACGGGGATTTACTCCGGTTGTCACTCCTGTCAACGTGTCAAGGTGTGACGGTACTTATTTATATTCCTTTTCTGGAGCCAATGAGTCATGCTAAACCTGGCCAGGAGTGGGGCTGATGAGCCGCTTGCTGAGGCTTTCCCATCACTCAGCAAAGCCAGGCTGTGGCCGCTAGGGCTGGGGGCCCTGTCCCTTTTCACCTGTGCAGAGGGGACAGGAAGACCCTGTCTTATGCATGGTGCCTCCCAATCACCAGGACACAACCCCAAACACATTTGCCCACCAAGTCAAGTTGGCTGAAATGGGCCCCCTAGGAAAAGAAATTTTACCTTGGGGTTAATAACAGATAAAAGGAAGGAGCTCACATGGGGCTGTGAGTGGGCCTGAGGCTGCCCAATCCCAACCCTGAAATTCAGGGCAGCTCGTTAGGTGACTGATTTGATTCTCACACAGCTACTTCTGAATAAACAGAACTGTAATGTAAGACTGGAGCATGAAGTGCATGCCCCAAACACTGTACTTCAGAACCACTGACAACTCTACGGAGTACCCAAGAAAGGTCAGTTAACCATCACTTCTGACTGTCCTCAGGACTGGTATCAGTAGCATGGGACTCTGAAGAAGAGAGAGGCTACGGTTTCAATATAGCCACCTCCAGTCCCCGCCTCCTAGGCTCTAAATAAACAGCATCTAGACAAAAACAGAACTTAGCAGGGCACAGTGAGACGTGGTAATCCTAGCCCTCAAGAGGCTGAGGAAGTAGGAGCGCTAGTCCAAGGTTGGCCTGAGCAATGAACAAGCCCAAGCTCAGCCTGAATCGGCTTAGAAAAACCAGTGGCTGGGGATGTGGCTCAGCAGTAGAGCCCTTGCCTAGAATCCCCCAGTGAGGGGTTGGGAGTGTGGCTCAGTGGTAGAGCCCCTGCCTAGAATCCCCCAGTGAGGGGCTGGGGTTGTGACTCAGTGGTAGAGCCCCTGCCTAGAATCCCCCAGTGAGGGGCTGGGGTGTGGCTCAGTGGGTAGAGCCCCTGCCCAGAATCCCCCAGTGAGGGGCTGGAGTGTGGCTCAGTGGTAGGGTGCCTGTCCTAGATTTCACTCCCAGAGAAGCAATGAAGTGAGCCTGCTGGGAACATCAGCTATGATCCCCAGCACCCGCTTTCTTCCAATGACGTGGATGTCACCCACCCCTCTCTCTGCTCTTGGTGTCTGGGTCGCCTACTTGCTACTCTTGGCACAATGTTAAAATCTGCAAGGGCACTACAACCCTCTGCACAGCAGGAAACAAACTGTTTCTTCCTCCTTCTGGACAGATGACATTCAAAGAAACACACACAACGTGAGAAGAGTGAGCATCAGTGAGAAAAAACAAGGCGTGAGTTATGGGGACTGCCAAATGCGCTCCGTGCTCCCAACTCTTCATTGCCTGAAATTTTTTCTCCTCAGTATTTTGGCTGAGAACCTTTCTGGTTACTTGCAAAGGGGAAGCAAAGCCTTATTCATCATTTATCTTTTTTCTTCTGTTCTCTCTTTCTCTCTGGATGGAACTCAGGACTTCATGTATAAGTGTTCTACTAATAAACCCCTCACTGGGAATTCTAGGCAGGGCTCCACCACTGAGCCACACCCCAGCCCCTCACTGGGGGATTCTAGGCAGGGGCTCTACCACTGAGCCACACCCCAGCCCCTCACTGGGGGATTCTAGGCAGGGGCTCTACCACTGAGGCACACCCCAGCCCCACAAAGTCAGGTTTCTTTTCTCTTCTTTCCTCCACCTTTTCCTCTTTTCCATCCTCTATTTTATTTTTGAGACAGTCTCACTAGACAACCCGGGCTGACCTCAAACCTGCAATCTTTCTGTCTTGGCCTCCCAAATTCTGGGATTAAAGGCGTGTGCCGGCATATTTGGCATGCGCAGCTAACAATCAGGAGGGACAGTCTGAGTCTGTGACCAGGTCGGAAAGTGGCTTCACTAGCATGTGGGGTTTCCGGGTAAAAGGATCTTATGTGTAGCCCTCTGCAGAGATATAAGGAGATCAGTTGGGGTCCATACTGAAAGCCCAATCCCTAATGGTCAGCAAAAACTGGGGGAGGCTACTGGGCCTAGCCCTGTGTTGAGATTGTGTTGACACCGCCACTAACAGGGTGGGAAAGGAACAGAGTACCTAGAAAGGCTGAAAATGCCTCATGTTCCCAGGGATGGCACACTTGAGGTGACAGCCGTGTGGACTACCCAGGTCACGGTCCTGGGGGGCAGTGACAAGATAGTCCTGCCACTCTGGACTCGGGGGTCCACAGAGGAAGAGCCACTGCGAAGGAGTCAGAACTAGAAGGGTGGGGGCGGGAGAAGTCTAGGGCCAGGAGAGGCAGAGGGTGTGTTCCACATTCAAGTCCACCACTGATTCTTTGATCTTCTGGAATTCCCTTTTCCACCTCCTGAAACTTCTAGCTGAAGACGCCTCATAGCTGTTCTGGGGCTTCCCAGGCGACTCCCCTTGGTTCTGTCTGGGTCCTGGGAGCCTCGCTACACACACTGAGCTTAAACTCACCACTCCCCACATTCCCCCAGGACTAGCAAAGCCACCTGTGTCCTGGGCAACTCAGGTTTCAGAGTCTGCACCACGGCTTCCACTTCTTGATGAGAAGGTCACACCCGACAGAGGCTCTGGACAGGACCCAGTGACACAGGGCAGCCCTGTACGTGACCAGTGCTGAGCGAGCAGTATCCTGAGTGAGAGGTTGCTCTCTGGGAGTCTGAGGAAAAAAACACACCCAGCAAGATGTACATACATGGAAAAGAAGGAACAAGAAAGGGAAGGAGGAAGGAAAGAGAGGGCAGAGAGAGCGCGCGTGAGAGAGGATGGGGAGAAGAGAAACAGGTGAGGGGAAAGGAGAAAGCGGTTTTAAGGAGTTCATCATGGATGACAGCTTACACAGACAATCTGACAGGCAGAGCAGGTCAAGTCAAAGGGCTATTTGAAGGCAGAATTCCTTCTTTGAGAAGGTGAATCTTTCTTTTCAAGGACTTTAACTGACTGGGTAAGGCCCGCCCACACTGCTAGGCAGGTCCTTGGTATTCTTACCATCTAACCTTCTCTATGCTAACTGCACCTAGTGTATGTATTCACAGCAACAGGAAGATGCAGGCTGCTGTCCCTGGCTGGTGTCCCTTGAGCTGGATAAGCTGGCTTCCTTTCCTCTGTGGCCACTGCAGTTAAGTATCTACACATGGGGCTGAGGAGAATAACAAAAGCAATTCCGTCCCTTTGGAAGGATGAAAGTCGGGGAAAGAAGGGGTTGGGGGCTGGAGAGCTGGCTCAGTGGTGAAGAGCACTTGCTGTTCTTGCAGAGGTCCCAGCATACATATGGCAGTTCTGTGACTTCAGTTCTATGGGATCTGATGCCCTTTGATCTCTGAGGTCACTGGGCACTCATGTAGTACACATACATACACGCAAGCAAACCATTCAATATCCATAAAATAAATTAAGGAAATAAGGTTGTTGCCAGGGCCTCCCCACCCCACAAAGCCTGTGGAGAGGAGCCTTCTGTCTCTGCCAGCCTCTGACACTTCTGGGGTGTTCCTTGGCTTTGGGCAATGTAAGTTCAGTTTCAGACTACTTTCTTTCCATGGCTGTCTTCCCCCCCCCAAATTGCCTTCACTTGGTATGTATGCAGAGAGCCTGTGTGGTCACAGTTATGGGTACTGGGGGTGAAGACGTTAGCATCAGGGGGAGAACATGCAATTCAATCTGAATCAGGAGAAATGTTTTATGGGTCTGTAGAGTGTCCTAAGGGCAGGGCGGGAGCAGACTAGATCTTGGCTGCAGAGGTGGAGCAGGGTGGGGTGGGTGGTGATCTTTGGGTTTTTGAAGAACTGTGTTGGAATTTGATGTCCATAGGGGAGGGGCTTTGTCTTGTTTGCCTTTGTTAGACTGGAGCAATGCCTTGTATAGGGGCTCAATAAATGCGTGTGGTAAAGCTGATGCTCACAGACTGTGTTGGTACCAGATATGGGATGGGAGCTGGGCCTCTTCTTGCAGAGACGGCGGCTGGGGTTCTGGCCAGAGTCACCAACTCTTCCCAAGTGTTTCTCTAGCGCAGTTCCGTGGCCTGGGAGCACCCACACGTCAGACTGACAGGTGCCAGCTGGGTGGTCAGGTGGATGGGGCAGCCCAAGCAGAAGGATCTGCTGCCACTCACGGCTGGATGGCGACGAAGCCCTGCCTCCCCTTGACACAGACACCCCTGGCTGGCTGTATCCGCAGCATCTGTGGCACATCAGGCTGGGGTCCTGCTGCTGTGGACACTCTTTCTGTGGCTCTCTTCCCAAGGGCCCAGGTCACTCCGACCTTGAGGCCTCTGCAGGCCCAGGGCTGAGGGTTGAGCTGCTCCCAGGGACCTCTGCCTGACTCCCGGTGAACAAGCACCTCTGCATGGGGAGACCGTTAATGTATGCAGATTAGATGCAAAATGAAAGACCCAAGTGCTCGGCAATTAGAGAGCAGCCTGGGCTTTAGGCACCAAATTTGGATGAAAGAAACCTCACAGAAAGGCTTTAAATCCTCACGTGTGTTCACAGGAAAATTCAATTTACTAAATTGCTAGATTACAGGGCATTGCCTGATTGCCTGAACTGGGCGCGGGGCATGCCCACATGGCTGCACAAGGCGTGTGTGTGTGTGTGTGTGTGTGTGTGTGTGCGTGCGTGCGTGCGTGCGTGTGTGTGTGTGTGTGTGTGTGTTTGTGTGTTGTGCGTGCACGTGTGTGTGTGTGTGTGTGTGTGTGCACGTGTGTGTGTGTGTGTGCACGTGTGTGTGTGTGTGTGCACGTGTGTGTGTGTGTGTGTGCACGTGTGTGTATGTGTGTGTGCGTGCACGTGTGTGTGTGTGTGTGTGCGTGCACGTGTGTTTGTGTGTGTGCGTGCACGTGTGTGTGTGTGTGTTTGTGGGGGTGTTCCGGCCAGTGGCGCTGTTCCCGATACAGATGTCAGCTGTCCTTGGACCCTGGCTCTGTGGTTGGCACGGACACCTTGTGGGAGGTGGGATTCGGACCAGTCCGTCATTCCCAGGTGGCACAGCAGCAACATCTATGCGGTGGCCTCTGTCCTCCAACCCGGAGCCTTGGCTTCTCTGGGTTGATGTCGTCCAGGTGTCCTGACTCTAAGTGAATTCAGTCAGATGAGGGTTTGCATTGGTTCATTTTCTGAATTACCAGACTCGGTAACAGATAAAACACAGTTCAGTTGGCCCACGGTCCTAATGGCCGCCAGCCCGAGAGCATGGCAGAGGGCAGCTCATGCGGGAGGGCACAAGCTTGCAAGCTCAGGTTGCTTTCCCCTCTTCTTAACTCCTCCTCTTCGTTTTGCAGTTCTAGGGACTGAACCCTGGGGCTTGTCCCACACCACCGGGCACTCTGCTACTGAGCCACGCCCACGGTCTCTTGCTGGTGGTTTCCATTCAAGTGTTCTACCCATGAGCTGTCTAATTCATTCCTTCTGTTTTCACTAAGGCCCCAATCCTATCTAGGGATGGAGCTAGCCATGAGACCTCACCAACTCTAATTCCCTCCCAAGTATCATCATCGTGTGACTCTGTTGAGTCGATTAAGTTGGCGAACAAAATTTGGGGAATCCATGAATCCGCGGCAGAGGGTACCGTGATCTTGGAATCATTCCAGGACATGGCTTAGAAAAGTTGTCTGGAGAGTTTGTTCTTAGTTGTCGGAGTCAGGATCTCACCATGTAGCCCAGGCTGGCCCTAAACTCATGATCTTCCCGCTTCAGCCTCCTGAGTGGTGGGATAACAGGTATGTGACATCAGGCCTGGGTGTCTGAGTATGAGTCACATCATTTGATGAGGGATCAGTATATCAAAAAGGGAGAATGAGGGCGAGGGACTATAAGGTGGGTGGGAGACAGACAGACAGACAGTGCTGTGCGACCTTGAACTCATTGAACTCAGGCCTCACCATTTCTGTGATCTCATCTATACAATGAGCTAAAAGCACTCACGGTGCAAGTCCACAAAGGCGCAGGTGCCATGGGACATTTGGAGCTGCCAGCTCCCGGTGCTGGGATGTCCTGGTCCCTTTCCCAGCAGCCGTGTTCCCAGGCACAACTGCTGCAGCGGTGCAGGGGCTCTGGAAAGGACCAGGAGAGGAAGGAAGTAGGAATCTCCCCATCTCTGAATGGTGGGCACTGGCCCGGTGGATCTAGCTGCTTCTTGTTTTGTTTAATAATTCCGCTCTCTGCCTCTGTGATTAGGATTCTCGATTCAACTGGGTAGTTCCCTGTCAGCTCAGCCTGAGTTGTGAATTCCCTGGAAACTGTCAAAGACCGGCCTGTAAAAGCTATCTGTCAGTCAACCAGCGAGCCGCTTGGCTAGCCTGCGAAGCCAGCAGCTGCCCCGCCGGACCCACCACCAGCCACCTGCCCGTCACTTGGTGGGGGAAGGAAGCCCTAAACATGTCAGTCCTCCAGATGCCCTACCCATCTGCAGGGAGAGAGCTGTAGAGGAACTCCAGCTGAAGCTGTGTATGGTCTGGGAGATTCCCACTGTGTCTGGGGTAGGTGAGGCGTCACACACATGATCACTGTACTTGAGCGTGTGTACTGCTGGGATTTGATTGACATGTCTTATAATCCAATACAGCACACATGGCAAAGAGAGTTGTCACGGCGTACACATATTCTCCACCCAGTGAGCTTTCTGCCATGTGATGTGGCATGCGCAGGGTAGGGGGCACTTGAGTTGGCATCCCTGCTAGTCTCGGGGACTCCATATAGGACTTAGCAAAAGATGTGCCTGATGTTCCTTCAGGGGCTCTTAAATGTGAACCTGGAAGGACAGGTGGGAGCTAGTGAGCGGTGTAGAAAGCAGCAGGAACAAACTTCATGACGCCCACGGGCGACACCCTGTGGCCCCCGGAGCTCCTATTTCTACTTCTTGCACTGGCAGCACCTCAGGCAGCTGGCCTGCTGTGCACGACATCAGAATGCTGTGCTATTCTCCACCATGTGCTCGCCCCCAACCCACTCAACAGGGGGCGAGTACCTAGACAGGCCAGGCTGTGTGCTGCCATTGGGGACAGTGTCTCAGCCAGGAAAGGGACAGTTTAGTCCCAAACTCATGGAGTTCTCAGTCCAGTTAGGAGGAAAGGCAGGACTTTTAAGTGACTCTCCATGTGCTTGTAGGATTGGGGGCTGTAGCAGGTAGGGCCAGTCAGTCAAGAAATAAGGTGACAGCCGTTGGCACCTGAAGGAAATCAGGCTCACAGGGTGAAGGAAGCCAGGCCCAGGGCATGAAGGGAGACAGGCTGAGGGGTGAAGAGAAACAGGCTCACAGGGTGAAGGGAGCCAGGCTCACAGGGTGTAGGGGGCCAGGCTCACAGGGTGAAGGCAGAGAGGCAGAGACTGAAAAGACTGGAAGGGTCCAGCCAGCAAGGGGCTTTATGATCTTAAAGGCACCAGACTTTACCCCGGAGGGTGCAAGACCTCAGCTCTAGGCTTGTGAACTCAAGCACCACTGTGTGGTGAGGAGGTGAAGATAGAATGGCAAAATCCATCGGGCAAAGTTGCCCTGACCAGCGAGAGGCCCCCGAGGCCTGGCCTAGATGCTAGTAAACGGAACTGGAAAAGGACAAGACCTAATACTTCAGTTTAGTGGAGAGGGGGTAAGCGTTCCACAGCTTCCTCCCTGAGCAGCTGGGTAGGGAGGAGTCTGACCTTCTGAGCTAACTACCAAGGTGTAAATATTCCCACCTCAGCGGATTTCACACAGCTGCTGTGAACTTTGAGCAAGACCCTCCTGGACTCATAGAAAGGCAGCTCCAAATCACATGGGTACCAGCAGGACCTGGGGGCTGGCTGGGAGTGGAGAGAGGCAGCTTCCCGTTTCTGGCTTGGGTGTTAAATGGGACTCTGGTGTGTTTTTGTTGAAATTCGGAAACAAGTCAAAGTAGAGTTTGGGGTGCTTAGGGGCTCCCCAAGTGTAAGGGCAGGAGGAGAAAGAGGGGATGAGCTGAGGCTGGATAGACATACACATCCAGGAGCCCATTTCTCACTGGTGCTGTGTGTGCATGTGTGTGTGTGTGTGTGTGTGTGTGTGTGTGTGTGTGTGCCAGAGTGACAGGAGGGCCAGGAAACAGGATGGAGGCACTGGGCCTGGGATTCACAGCTGCGCGGGGCTGTGCCCAGTGGATCAAATGGGATGGATGGAGCTGGGTTCACATGCCTATCATCCTAGCACTTGAGAAATGGGACAGGGGCAATGCTGTGGAACAGTCCCTTTCTACACTATGAATATATATTACTCTCAGTGGTTAATAAAAGGCTGGCAGGAAGTCAGGGGGGGAAAACCAAACTGAGAATGAAGGGGTGAGGGAGGGCCGAGTCAAGAGTCACCAGGCAGAGGCGAGGGAGCAGGAGATGAACGTGCCATGTTCATAAAGGTACTGCCACCTGGTGAAGCGTAAATAAGGAATATGGGTTAAAATAACTTAAAATGTAACAGCTAGTTAGTGATAAGCCTGAGCTATTGGCTGGGCATTTGTAATTAATATTAAGCCGCTGAGTAATTATCTGAGAGAGGCTGCCAGGACAGGAAAACTCTACCTACAGGGCAACAGAACAATCTCAACTACATAGTGAGTCCCAGGCCAGCTTAGGCTACATGAGACTTTGTGTAAAAGAACCCAAACTTAAAATAAACAAAAGAGGGTGAATGTGGCTGCTTATAGGACAAGCATACCTCGTGGGTGACGCCTTCCTATCACCTCAGAAAGAAGGGGGTAAATTCGGTTTAAATAATAGTGAACTCTAGAGTTCCAGGGAATAAAAACAAGGGAATCGCCTAGGAACTGGAGCTGGAGGGGGCTCCACGGAGAGGCAGCCCTGTGCTGGCCACTCCAAGGACGGATGTGTTCACTGTCTCCCTTACTGGCCTGCAGAGGCTGTCAGTAGGGAAGGCTCATTACTGTAGTGGCCTGACCTAAAGATAATGATCGCTCCAGCTCCGCCTGGCCTCGGACGCCTTGTCCGCCTGGGCAGCAGTGTCAATTACTGAGCTGGCCTGTGGCTGTCAGACTTGTCACTGCCGCTGGCTGTGATACCCTGTAGAGCCACAGAGCAAATCCATCTTATTGGATGCTTCTCTAAAGTGGGCCTCTTCCCTTACATGCCACCTTTGTCCTGAGGGAGGCACCCCACTCAACGCCACTCGCAGAATGGCCTAAGGCCTACCCAGGGGCTTAGGGGTGGGTGCTCTGATCCTTGGTGGCTGTGCACTGGTGGCCAACGCTGACCACTGGTTGCACCCAGAGGCATCCCCTCGTCTCCCAGTCCTGACTACACTAACAGGGTCCTCTCATCCATCCAGCGTTTGAACACTGGAGCCTCTGTCTCCCAGGGGTCATTCTGTGTGCCCAGCGACAGACTGGGTTTCAGAGGCGAGGCTGAGAACTGCCTGGCCCACTCACTCCAGGAGGAAGAGGGAGGCAGGGAGAGGCCAGCATACCTGTTCTCTGATAATAGTTACAGTTCACTTTTGTAAGGGAAAGACCTTTTTGGAGTCAGGTGCAGCCAAGGACGGGACATGAGTCACCCTGGAGGCCTCTGGGCTGAATGTGTAGAAAAGCCATAAGATCCCAGAATACAGATATGAACAATGGACCTGCCAGTGGCTGCCTGTGGAGATGCCAACTTCCCTGTGTGTCTGGTTTTGTGAGAGCCAGTCTTTTGCTCTGCCCAGCCCAGCTCACGGTACAAAGTTCCCTGGAGTCCTCTCCCTAGGAGACCTCGTCTGGCCTGTGAGAAGAAGAGGACCAAGCATACTAGCCCCAGACCATCCCAGGCAGGGAACAGCCACCTTCCCCACAGGGCTGAGTGTTCTACACACAATACACTCACGTTTAGCCCCACAGGCCCTGTGCACTGTCAGACCTGGGCCAAGACAGCTGATGGTTCCTAGGACCCAGACTACAAGGCTGAGAAAGCGAGGGATGAGTTTCTAAGGGTTACTTTCTCAAAGGTCATTCCTGGGGCACCTCAGAAACAGCCAGAAGTGAGTGAGGGAAGGAGATGGGGAAATGGATTAGGATCGACGCCATAGTGTGGATGGGAAATGACAGGTCAGGAACTCAGGAGAGGACTTGGGGAGGGGTGATTTCGTTGACTAATGGAGTTGGGGCAAGCATGAGTAGGCGGAGGGGAGCCTCCGACAAACAGTCCGATCCTCCACAGAGCGAATTCTGTCAGGGACGAAGGAACCTGTAGGCCTGAAGACTGATGTTGGGTTATCCCAAACCTGAAGGCAGACTCTATTATAAACAGTAGAAACTAGGTGCAAATAGTGCCCATTAGCCAGTGTATGGCTGTACACCCTGGCTTGATTTCATTCATCCATCCATCCATCCATCCATCCATCCACCCGTCTGTCTATCTATCTATCTATCTATCTATCTATCTATCTATCTATCTATCTATCTATCTATCTATCTATCTATCTATCTAATCTGTCCATCCATCCATCCATCTATCTATCTGCTTTGGGAAGGGGCAGGCAGACTCTCACGCTGTAGTCCAGGCTAGCTTCAAACTTACGGATCAGCCTCCTGAGTGCTGGGATGACAGACGTGAGCCACCATGCCCACCTCCCACCTCAGCTTTGGAGGCAGCAGAGAAACCACACAGTCCAGTCCCATGACAACACCATTGCCACATGTGACACCACCCTTGTTAGCACTGACCCAGCACACGCATATCAGACTGTCACCCAGAAAGCTCACACTTAGAATCTGGCAGTCTTCTCAGGAACTCCCTCAAGGAAGACGCTCCCAGCTGTACCCCCAGTTGCATCTGGGAGAGACAAGGTGGGCAGAGACTTTGATCCCAGTATTTAGCTGGGTTGGGGTGGAGGGGCAATGGAGTATTCTTCCCAAGGCTCAGCCTTTCTATGCCTTGAGTGCGCTGAGGCTGGACGTCGACACCTGTTTTGCCTCTGCAGACAGAACTTGGCCCTCACGTAATGTGCACCCAGCGGGTGGCTGGGGTCACCATGAAAAGACAAAGATATTCTGAGCTGTTCTCTGCCTCCTTTGAAATCCAACCATCACAGCTGTCCTGAGGCTGAAGGTGGTCACTCCTGGCTGTGCGTGTTTCTGAAGAAAGGAAGACACCCCCCAGAGGAGGGTTCACCAAACAGATATTGGGGTCCTTTTTGGGTCGTGACGCATGCCACTCAAAGAAACAAAAGCAGTCTGTGTCTTTGGCCTCCCACGCCTGTGTGTGATGAGGGTTGAGGAGTGGGCGGGTGGGCAGGCCATCCTCTCAAGAATTAATGACTTTTGAGCTGCTCTGGCCATCGAGGTACCTTCTGCAGGATTAAATGTCATTCCTTCTAATGACTTGATTTATATCCATACGTTTACTGCTCCAAACAAAATATTGGAACGACGGCAATAAATCATGCCAAGGATGCTTTCCGTCTGTGACTAGCATGTTTACTGTTTGTTTGGGAGCAGATTGGGGTACCAAGGGTGGGAGTGGGAGCTGCTGGGTAGCAATATACACACGGGGTGCAGGGTGAGCACAGGACACAGTTGGTATCAGGTAGCCGCGAGTTCGCTGGGCCACCAGAGGGCTTCTGATGCCTGAGTCTTCAGGGAGAAAGGATTTTAGAGAAGGATTCAGAGAAGCCAGAAATCCCCTGAGTGAGAGAAGTAGCTTATGGTGATGGATGGTCCTGATGACGGCATCCCGAGCTTTCAGCCATATGCCCTCCTGTATCCCTGAGTGAGAGATGCAGAGATGGGTCAGGCTAGATGGCTCTGCAGGGCTGAGCTCCCTGGAAGAAAGACAGGCTGGAGACAGAGTGGCCCTGGGCTGGCTTCTGTCTCAAATGATGGGCAGAGAGCGCTCTTTGGAAAGCAGGCCCTTGCCCTGCTGAGAGAGAGAGAGAGCTCAGAGGAACCGAGGTCAACTTCAAGGCTCACTTCGTGACAGATCTGCATAGAACCCAGCCGCCTCTGGCCAGAAGTCTGGGAGAGCGTGTACCTCCTCGTGGGCAGAACTAACTAATCCTCATCCTGGCACCAAAATAGAAGGAAAGTAGGAGGGAAAATTGGGGTCCAGTTGCAGGCCAAAACTGACTCATGCATGCACAGCAGATTGCTGGGATTCATCCTCAGGAGACTACCATGACCTGGAATAGCAAAGCAAGGGCAGGTTGCCCATAAGAGGCCACAGTCCAGGATGACCGGGGGCGTTGGCACTGGGGAGAGAGTGTGCTGTGCTGTGAATCTGAAATGTCTCTTCCAGGCTCGTGTTTGTGGTACTTGTTCCTTAGTAGGTAATGCTATATTTTTCAGGATTTAGGGAGGAGGTCATGGCTGGTGGATGCAAGTTTTGGATGCTACACCCGCCCCAGTTCTGACCTGCTTTCTCTGTTTCCTGGTCTCTCATGATGTGAACAGTCACTGCCTCACACGCCTGCTGCCACGGACAGGGTTGCTGTGATGTGCTTTGCCTTCTCCACTCTCCTGCAACTGTGAACTGAAGGCAATCTTTCCGCTTTTGTTCCTGCTGCAAACTATAAGGTGCTGGCCCTGGATCAGAGCTCAGATCACCCATGTCAGACTCAGGGAAGCATGGATGATGGGGAGAAGCCCATGACGGCATGTTAATGGCAGGTGGGTGATGGGAGGGTGGTGCATGGGGTCCATGGAGCGTGTGTGTGTGTGTGTGTGTGTGTTAGTATGTGGATGGTATATTGATGGCAAGTGGGCAATGGTGAGGATGCTGCATGGAGATCCATGGAGCGTGTGTGTGTGTGCGTGTGTTAGTATGTGGATGGTATGTTGATGGCAGTGGTGAGGGATAGAGATGGATGGTGGTGAGTGGTGTTCAAAGTTTTAAGAAAAATATTTAAGATGGAGTTCCAGCAAGGGCGGGTAGCAGAAGGCCAGACAGCCAGGGCAGCATGTATAGTTGTCATACAGTCACAGGCGGGCTTTGGCTTCCTTCTACTGGCTGAAGGTACTGCCTCTGACTGTGATGTCACCATAGAATTAAATACAAGAAGAACCGCCCCCTATCTCCTTTTCACCCTCCAGGACACTCAGGGTCAGCACATGGGACTTTGGCAGCAGTGGTGCCTATGAGAGGAGAGTGTGGGTTCACCACTGACCTGTGTAAGCTCTCAGGATAGAACTGGCTCCTGGGAAGGACACTGCTGTTCTTTCCCGTCTGCAAACAACCACCAGTGTCAGAACAATGCTTCCGTCCATCTTTGATTAAAACAGGTGGAAAAAGGAGAAAGACTGTTTGCTTTACAAAGTCTGGCAAATTTTGATAATGAAACCTTCCAAACATCAAGTTCGGGAAAACCTTCCTAATTTCAGGCAGATAAGGGATAATGGTAACGTATTTCAACTTCAAAAGCAAAAAATAACCTTTTATCACCGAATTTAACAATGTTGCCAGGGAAATATGTTAGGAGAATGTAAAATGCTATTTAAGTGATAAAACGCGCTGTCTTGAACGGCGAGGATTTTAATTGCCACAATCAGAGTCCAAACACACTTCCTCGCTGGCCCTGACAGACGCGGCTAATGACAGGGTGTCCGTAAGGAATGACAGTGGAGGAAAGGGTCATTCGTGGCTTCTCTGCTCTCCCTTGAGAACCATCAGCTCGACAGCTGTCTGGGCTCGGTCGCGCTCATCAACATCGGTGCTTGTGAAGTATGGATCGCCTCTGATATTAATATTAATCAGCCACCACATTAATATTAATCAGTTAATATATATTTCCCATGACAACAAGAGATGAAGGAATCTTATTATGTGGCCGATCAGGGAACACAGAATCCCCAAGTGGATTTCCTTGGGACGCACAGCAGAAAGAACGCTAAACCTCTTAGACCTGTGATCTCTGTGGAGCTGGAAGCTGGGGCTCACGCGTGGGCAACACAACACACATGCAGATTCCCAGTGGAAGCGGATTCCTTTCCACACAGCCAGCAGTGGGCCGGTTGCAGGGACTGGGGTTAGCCTGGGACTCACGTTGCCTGTAGTGTATCCCACCCAAGTAGGAGACAGGGTGAGCAGGCACAAACTAGCTAGGCGGGAACCCTTCACTGCCCACAGTAAAGAAGGATGCTCCTGCTTCCACTCACCATCCTCAGTCATAGTGGAGGGCAACAACAATTCTGTAATTACTGTTTTGGGACCGCATGTGTGCCAAGCTCTGAGACAGAGAGACATGGGGTAGGAGAAAGCATGGTGTTCGCTAGATTTGTTAATGATTTGCTTTTACAGTCCCCGTTTGGAGGGTGCTGGATGTCTTACTATTATCCACATTGCTGGCCTGGTGGGTTGCAGAGCTGAGGACCACACCTGATTGGTGTTTTGGGTTTAGCCATTTAGCCACCAGTATCTCTCAGTGTCCTGGGAAGAGTGGCCACCAAGAGGGTTGAACGGGAGTTTAGGGACAAGAGAGGGCCACTGTAGGTCTCTCAACATTACCCCAAAGTCACGCTGTCAGAATGAGTTCAGGGTCCTGCCCTGGGCAGCCCACTCTGGGATCCCTGGGGGAGGCCGGTTTGCTTGGGTGGGTGCAGGGTATAGGGGGACACCTACCTGCCTGCTGGCTTGTAGATTGCTTCCGCAGGCATATGCACATCTGAGCACAATTAACATTTTGAGCACTAATTATTTTACTTGGGCGTCGAAGTCTGAGGATCCTTCAATTTCAGTTTAATTGGAGAAAAATGGTCATCAGTTATTACACAGCAGGAGGGAGGCTCCATGCTTCCTCAGCAGAGAGGGGCAGAGCTGCATCGGAGTGGGAGCAGATGGGCCCGGCTACAGCAGCTGGCTCTGGGGAGGGTGTGGTGGGTGGGGAGGGAGGGCCTTGGGCACCCTGCCCCATCGCTGTCCCTAACATCTGCTGGGGGAGGCTTGCTGGCCGAGGTAATGACTTACTGTTTTGTCCTTCTTCCATTTTCAGTAACGCGTCTGTTATACAAAGACCAACGGCGAGAGGAAATGGGATTCCTTATTAAGGGAGAGCTCATAACTTCATCGCATCCCCTTGAACTTGATAGTAATCTGAGCTCCTAATGAAATCCTCAGACACTCCCCGCCTGGCTGGCGGAGAACGCAGGTGCCAGTCTGGAGGAGGGGGGCTCTGTCTAAGGGGCATCTGACATCCTGATGCTCTAGCCAATTCCCTCCGGTGTCTCTCCTGAGTCTTGATTCATGGCGTCTCCTGGGAGACCCCTGAGGTTTCGGTGAACACAATTATGGGACATTTTGACTTCTGCCAAATTTGGGCCCGTTTAGAGAGAGACTGAAGCTGACCCACTGGCGAGGATGATAAGGTGGCCCCAGGGGCTTGGCTGCTGCTGGCTGTGGGATATAGGTGTCTGTTTTGGTAGCCCTCGGGATGAGCCTGGACTGCAGCCTGAGGGTGGGCAGTGCCTGGGACACTGGGAAGGGCTCACTTGTGTGGATCCTCCTTGGGTCTGGGCCTCGTGGTCCTGGGAAAGAACTTGACCCGATGAGGGATGAGCAGAAAAACTTACAGTCCATCTCAGTGAGCAGTGTTGCTGCGAAAGGGAAGTTTGAGCCCCAGAGAAACTGAACTCAGCTATAAACCTATTAGGGCAAGAGGTAGGCCGTGCCCAAGAACACACCCTCCCATTCCTAGTGGCTCTCCCCCATACTCAGTGACCCCTGGGGCCCCCATCCTCCTACCCTCCCCAACTCTTTCAAGTTCCAGAATGTCCCTGGTTGGAGAGAGTCCCTGCTTTCTCAGGGCCCTCTCAGACCTAAGGCCCACCTTTGAGCATCTCAGTCCCCAACCATACCACTTCCTGAACTGGCTCTCTCATTGTCCCCGTCTTTACAGAGGGCTTTGTCCCTTGCAGAACTCAGGTCCTGGAATTCATGGACAGGTTAAAGGGCTTTTCCACTTCCTTTCCGTTTTCTGCAGCAGAGTCTGTTGCGAGGCAACGGCATGCAAGAGGAAAAGGGATGCTTCCACAGCCTGCAGCAAAATCCGACCCAAGCGTGCTGTGAAAGCAGCTTCAAAGCTCCCAAGACTCCCTCAGAAGGTTTTTCAACAAGAAATATTTCATTTATGCAAGAAAAAACATGTAACATATAATACTGACACTATGAAGAATAAGAGCCGGGTGAGGATGCAGCCAGGGATCGAGTCCCTGTCTAGCATGCATGAAGCCTTGCAGGCTCAGCACTGCAAATAATGAAATAACCACAATGGCACCAACACCCAGGGATTCACCACCCAGAAGAAGATGCCAAAATCTACTAATGTTTGTGAAGTCCCTCCTGTGTCCTCCTGGACCTGCCAGCACCACCTCCCTTTCATTTTCCTCAAGACATAGCCTGGCTGCCTTCAAACTTGCTGTGTGGCTGAGGATGACCTTGAACTTCTGACCCTCCAGTCTCCACCTCCTGAGGGCTGGGATTACAGGGTATGCCAACATGCCAGGTTTGTGGGGTGAACCCAGGGTTTTGTACATGCCAGGCAAGCACACCACCAGGCCCCATTTCTTGCTTTCTTTCTGAGCTTTTTTTTTTTTTCACTTCTGAGCAGGTAAAAAAGAATTTTTTTTTAAACATGGAAACTTAGAATTGGATTCAGGAGAAATATTCACACCACAGAAATTGGCAAACACTACAAAAGCAGCCTTCATTTCTCCACTCCCACCCCACAGAAGGGGTATGAATAGTGTCAGGCCATTTCCAGGGGGAAGTGTCACCTTTCAAAAGAAGAGGCTGCTGTCCAAGGAGGTCAAGTCTGGGATTAAGGATACAGCTGGGTACCCCTCCTCTAGCCATACTCCTAGTGGTGGGGGAGGGGCGCACACCCCTGCTAAAGTCGATCTGGGTGAAGCTTCCGAAGTGCCTGCTAGAATAAGTTATAGCCAGGTCCAGATTGGAAGGGCCCCCCACAAATCTGCCCGCCCCCTCATTTTTATTCGATGGCTTGCAGTATTTACAGACCATTCCTTGGAGTCAAACACATGCTTACCAGAACTCTTCCTAGCCTGAAATTATTTATGACTTGGCATTCAGGGTGGAAAAGCAATTTTCTCAGAATGTCTGATGTCATGATATATAGTCCGTCTGACATGCATGTGCCCAAACAGATTGCCGTGTGGGCCTGTCTCTCGGCGACCAGGACCCCAAATTAAAAAGGGGGAATGAATGTAGCTCGGTGGATGCAGCCAAAGAAACAGCTCGAAGCATTTAACGGAAGAAGAAACCGCGCAACGCACCGGTCATCCGGTGGGATTGTTTTCTTGGAGTTTCTTGGGAGCTATGCGACGCTGGGGTAGTGTGAAGCTCGTCGTCCTGGTTCATGGCACCCACTTACACTTCCTGCCTGAGCCTCACTGGTCCAACACTGTCTGGGTCCCTGTACGCGGTGCGGATAAGCTGACAGAGGAACACCCACGGGTGTGTGGATACAGGACCAAGGGCACATCCGTACGACGACTCCTTACCTGTGAGAGTAAAAGGCCAAGATGTAGGCCAGATGGAAGCTCTCTCTGGCCAAACATTAAAGGAGCCCAGCACAAAAGAGAACACGGTCAAAGATCTTACTGACATGAAATTCCACAAGAGGCCAAAGTAATTTCAGGTGGCAGGATCAGATCGGCGGCTGCCCTGGGGGTAGAGGTGGGGGTTCTGAGTGACCAGAGACATGGGGGAATATTCTGGAGTGAGGGCCATACCGTGTGTCTCCACTAAGATGATGGTCCCTCTTTGTCAGAGCTCGCTTACAGTGCATGTGTTTTCTTGTTTACACATTATATCTTAATTAAATCGACAGAAAATGGTATGAACATATTTTAGAGTGTTAAAGTGCCAGGTTGTCTTATTTTTTTTTTAATGCTATTTTGGTTTTGCAGAAATCTTGCTTGTATCTCAGAACCAAATGGCAGCCCTTGGAAGGCTTTCATGAATCGGAAAGGGGAAGTGTTTCCAATAATGTCAGCTACCGTTCACTTTCAACCATCTTTGAATAAGCCAGGCAATATGGAAACACTGGGAATTTGCTTTCCTGAAAAGTAATCGCCAGGCAGTTTTTGTTCTCTGCCTGGGAAGTCTGAATTGGGGCCGGCATTGGAGCCGGGAGCTGGGGATGGGGCGAGGGGACATGGTGAGCTTGCGGGGTCGGGGGAGAGGCTGAGCCCAGACAAGACTGACAGCCCAGCCAGGACACTCAAAGCTGAGTCTCCCTACAGAGACTGCTCTCAGCTACAGAAAGTAACCTAGCCCAAGGTCACACCTCCCTCCCTGGGGCTGCCTGCATCCAGAGTTGATTCAAGTGGAGTTTGTGGGTCCTGCTTCTTTCCCAGCAGCTGGGACACAGCGATGTGGGCTCCAGAGCTCCTTGTGGGCTTGGCTGACTAAATCACAGCCCGAATTGTGCCTCCTTCAATTCTTACTGCCTTCTCTACCACAGAGGCATGTGCTCCAAGGTCACTCTTCCTACTCTGCCTGCCTGGCACAGTTTCTGATGTCCTTGAGGTCTTCCCTCAG
The DNA here is from genome assembly GCF_037038515.1 of Microtus pennsylvanicus. NCBI lineage: Eukaryota > Metazoa > Chordata > Mammalia > Rodentia > Cricetidae > Microtus > Microtus pennsylvanicus. Next base: position 132,498,533 of record NC_134579.1, on the reverse strand, counting down.
CAGTCTGAGAGTGCACATGCCAAGGTGAAAGGTCAGAGGACAACAGCAACCAGCCAGAATGGGCGGGTAAGACACAGCAACGTGGCTGTTAAAATGTGTACTTTTGGTGAATGAAGCTCACACACCAGTGGAGGAAATACTCTGGTGTGTACAAAAGTGCATCTGGAAGTTACAGAGTGTGGGTCCAGTGGTAACTTGGGGACATTGAGTTGACTACCAACTGCCTCTTTGGTAGCCTATAAAGAAATTCTCCACTGGGTTCAGTGGTAGAGCCCCTGCCTAGAATCCCCCAGTGAGGGGCTGGTAATAAAACTCAGCAGCAGAGCACTCGTGGCCTAATACTTAGGAGAGGAAGAGGGAGAGAAAGAGAAACAGAAAGAAGTAGACACAGAGGGGAGGGAGGGAAGGAGGGAGAGAGGATAGAGAGAAAGGGAAAGAGGGAAATGGAGACGGGGGGGGGGGAGAAAGAGAGAAAATTAGAATGTTTCCCCAAACTTACTCTAGGTCTGGCACCTGAATGAGACCTGAAAAAACGAACTGGGACATCAGGACTGAGACTTGGACAAGTTCCCAGACGTCCCAGAGTCCTCTGGGCCTCCCGGCCTCCTGCAGTATAAGCTGGTCAAGAACACATGTCCTCCTTAAGATCGGCCCGCACACCCCCACAGAACCAGCGGCTGCACCCTTGCCGGAGAATTGCTGGGTTTGCTAAAGGAAGTTAGGGGTGACATCCCAGGAGAGAGAAGAGAGAGGTCCAGGAAACAGACAGCGTCAGGACCCAGGAGAGTAGGACTCACTGCTGAGGGTGCTCAGTGAGAGGACAGACTGTGAAGCTGGCGATGGAAGAACGGGAAAACCATTCAGAGAGGAGCGCTCCCCTGGGAGACGGGCGGGCGTCAAGCATGTGGAATGGATCCTGGGAAAGATGCTGCTAGGGTGGCTGTAAAAAGCCGGGAGGGAGCAAGCCAGCAGCGATGACGCAACTGCTGGTACAGATGCCAGATGAGAAGCACAGGTTGCCAGAGATGACCCTTCCACATCGGTGAAAGACTCTGCTGGGTGTGTTCGTGGGAGACCTGGCAGCACCCCCCTTTTATGTTTTTTTTTTTTGTTTTTCGAGACAGGGTTTCTCTGTGGTTTTGGAGCCTGTCCTGGAACTAGCTCTTGTAGACCAGGCTGGTCTCGAACTCACAGAGATCCACCTGCCTCTGCCTCCCAAGTCCTGGGATTAAAGGCGTGTGCCACCACCGCCCAGCAGCACCCCCCTTTTAGTGAAGTGCTAACATCTAATAGAGCTTCAAGGCTGAATGTGGAAGACGCCATCAGTGACTCGGACTCCCTGATGGATGCAGGACAGGATCTTGGAACAATCAAAGCCAAATTGCGATGCCTGGCCATGATAACCAATGTGCACACTCATCCCAGTGTCAGTCCCAGAGGCTCACCTACAGACGGTCATAGAACACAGCATCTCCAAGGATGAGAGAGACGGGCACCAGCAGGGAGGGTACTGCCAATATACACACCAGAAAGAAATCAAGGAGGCATGCTGGGAGGCAGAGGGCAGGCCTCCCAGTAAAAGGACACAAGCCACATCGCAGATCCAGAACTCAACAGTCAGAGTGATGGCAGTTCCCCGTTAGGAAGCACTCCATGGTGTCACGGGAAACAGGCAGAGCAATGCTCCCCAGTTCCTCCCTGGGAACCCACTGTCACAGCTGGGATACCTAGATACTGGGGAAAAGGGAGCACACAACCATCCCTAGACTTTTGGTCCAAATTGGGATTTATACCTGGTTATTTGGCCCCTGGGAGCCCTTGGCTGAGCAGGTGACAAGTGGTCCCTGTGTGGCTCAAGCTGGGCTCACTGTGGTCACTTCTCCTCTGTCCCTGGAAGTGGACAATGGATGTCTGTGATAACTGGCAGGGCCTCCATGCCCTTGGCCTGTGGATGAAAACAATCATAGTAGGGCATGTCTAATGAAAGCTTAGAAATGTCCCTTTGTGCCGGGCGGTGGTGGCGCACGCCTTTAGTCCCGGCACTTGGGAGGCAGAGGCAGGTGGATCTCTGGGAGTTCGAAGCCAGCCTGGTCTACAAGAGTTAGTTCCGGAATGGGCACCAAAGCTACAGAGAAACCCTGTCTTGAAAAACCAAAAAAAAAAAAAAAAAAAGAAATGTCCCTTTGTGTTTTGTCTTTTTTTTTTTTTACATTTATTTATTTATTTGGTGGGACTAGCCAGAAAACCTTTATATTTTGCCCTAGAGTTACTTTACCGGTTTTGGTGTTTTGAGGCAGGATCTGTCCAGTTAGGTCAGACTTGCCTTGAACCCTTAATCCTCCTTTCTTAGGTTTGCAGCTGGTAGCCTACAGGCATGGGCTACCATGCCTGCTCAATTGCTAAGGTTACTGCTTTAGTAAGCCTCCCCCTTTGATATGGGGTCTTCTATAGCCCATACTGGTGTCAGACTTACTATGCAGCTGAGAATGCCCTTGAACTCTTAATCCTCCTTCCTCCACCTACTGACTGTTGGATTTCAGGTATATACCATCCAGTTTATGTGGTACTGGGGATCGAACCCGGGGCATAGTGCATAAGAGGCAAGCCTTCTGCACACTGACCCACATCTGCAGTCTCTAACCATCTCCTTAGTGAACATTCTCAGCTGCAGTCTACTATAAAGCCTGACACGCCACACACACAGGTGGAATGATCACCACGCCTAGTGCAGGAGCTGGGGTTGGAAGCAGAAATGACTGAGGATCATGATTGGCAGCACAAGGGAACACTCTGGCAGAGGTCAGAAGTAACCGACAACGAGGCAGTCCAACCCAGGCTTCGGCGGGCACCGCAGATCCCTGCATCACAGCTCAGCTACTGGAAGGAGGAGGCTGTTTTCAGGACCACAGACAGCTACTCACGTATGGCTGATCCCAGGTCCTTAGCTCTGGCATAGCAAGCCTATGGAAGTGGAAGATGCGAAGTCTGTCCTACCTTTCACCATTAGTAACTGATGGGCCTACGACTGCCTCGACAGTGGGGGCAGTTCCTTGTGGTCCTTTCTGTTCAGAAGCCAAGATATATCATACGTCATGCTGTGCAGTGCCAGTTCTGGGGGCTGATGTAAAAATAATTTGTCTCTAGGGATCTTCAGTCTCTAGTGAGGAAGACAGATGGATGGACAAGGGACAGACTCCAGGGGCCCTAGACTTATGGTGAGAGAGAGAGAGAGAGAGAGAGAGAGAGAGAGAGAGAGAGAGAACAAACAACAGACACACACACACACAGAGACTCCTTGCTGGGCTCTAGTCCCAGGTCTATCAGTCAATTGTGTACGGCTGTGATGAAATACCCACAAAAACAATTTAAACGGGAGATTTATTTCAGCTCGTGGTTTCGGACTACTCAGCCCGTGGTGACTCGGCTCTCCACCTCTGAGCCGGTGCTGAGGCAGAGTTGGCAATGGAGGGAGTGTGGGCTGTGGGCAGTGGGCAGTGCAAGTGGAGACTGAGGAAGAGACTAGACAAAGACCCAACCTCAGAAACCGACTTCTTCCATCAAGGCCCCACTTTCTAAGGTTTCTAGAATCTTTCAATATAATGCCACTAGTTAGGAACCATGTGTTGAACGCATGAGTTTGGGATGGATGCTTCATATTTAAGAAATAACACCAGGAGCCTGCCAGTTAGAGTCTGAAGAAGTCTTCTCACCTATAGGGATTGGGAATTTCTGCTAGGGAATCTCACGGCCCACAGTGAGGGCAGAGATGCGTGAGATTTGCTTGTCATGAGGTTTTCTACTTCAATCTCTTAAGGGTTTCTGGAAGGTCCCCGCCCAGGCTCATGTTCCCATCTAATCCCAGGGTAAATTACAGCCACCACAGCAAACTGACTTTGAAATGATTTAATGTGTGTCCTTGTGTGTGCAAATTCATGTGGAGGTCAGAGGTCAACCTTGCATGTAGTTTGTCAGGAAGTCTGTCCTACTTGATGCCTTCCTTTCTCCCCCGCCCTACCCCCCCCCCCCCCGCCTCTCTCTTTCAAGACAGTGTGTCTCATTGACTTGAAGCTCACTGAATAGGTTAGGCTGGCTGGCCAAAGAGCCAGGGAAACTTGTCTGTCTCCACCTTCCCCAGGTTGAGGTTACAAGTCCATGCCATTATGATCAATGCTTTTCAGCGTGAGATCTGGAGACCAAACTCACGTTCTATGCTTGTGTGGCAGGCATTTTGCCAGCTAAGCTAACTCTCCACTCTAAAATAACTTATTTTACATGTTTATTTGATTACTCTGTGTGTGGGGGCACACATGTGTGCAAGCACGTGCATGTGCTGCAGCACCCAGTGGCAGCCAAAGGGTTAACCTACAGACTCAGGTCTCTCCTGCAGTGTGGTTCCTGGAGACAGAGTGGGGCTTGTCTGATTCTTCATGATGCCCTTGTTTGTCAGCCGAGACCCCACCAGAGCCTTTGGTTATCTCTTTTGAGAGACACCCTGAGACTAGACATCACAGAGGCGACTTGATTTCCGTGTCAGGGGATGTCAGAAGAACCAAGGTGATGTTTAAAAGTCAGTGAGCACGTGTGAACTGGAGGGAATGTCCTGGGTGCATGAATAAATCTGAATCCCATGCAACACAAGAACAGATACATAGTTACACACCCAAGCACTCCCAGCCTGAGCACCACTCAGGCCTTCCGCTGTGACTGGACCCTCAAAGTAAACAAATGAATTGTTGTCTAGTTATTCACTAACTCCAAGCACACAGGATAAAACTGGTGCAGTAGGGGTGAAGGAACTGCAAACAGTGGGTATTGGGGCTGATCGGATTGTCTGAAAGGCAAGATAAACAACTACTCAGCCATGATGGGAGGAAAAGAGGGAGGGAGGGAGGGACAAGATTCTTGCTTCTGTGACTTCCAGGGGATGAGTGGAGTCCAGGAGGGACTACAGAGTCATGGTAAAGTGTCTTACTGGTAAACACTCCATTCCCTGGGAGCAGGGAGAGTCATCCGGGGCCAGAAGCGGTCATGACTGAGTGCGGGGAGAGGCAGAGGTGGAGTGGTTTGAACTAAAAGCTAAAATGAGTCTCTATATCTCCACGAACGTACATTTTTCTTGCTCACTCTACCTCCCTCTGCAGATGAGAAGGAAGTGATGTGTGAAGGCAAGCCCACAGCTTCTCACGGTCAATGAGTTTCTGAAGGAGGGAGAGGCTGTCCCTGGATACTGCCTGATTTCCGTAGACACAGTCGTCACTAGGAAGCCCTTCCAGAAGGCCAAGGAAATGGGACCCCAGAGCCTTAAGGAGTCAGCGTGATTTCTCCACCTCCCCATCCTCTCTCTCCTCCTCTAGGAAACAATCTGCTCACTTGTTAAAGAACTCAGGCATCAACTCTGCAGATGTCGGAGGAGAACTAATACCTATAGCAGAATAATAGCGCGAGGACTCCTTGCTGGGTCTGCTTCATTGAGAGTCAATTCCTCATTGCCTCTAAGAGGACCGTGGCTTTGAAGCGATATGAGAACGTACTTAATCCTGCCCAACCTGGGGCCATCTGTTTAGTGGCATCTTGCCAAAATTCCTGGGAAGGGGGCCCTAAGTGACAGATGATTCCTGAATCCTTATCTCTCTGCATCTCTTCCATCTTCCTAATCAATGCAGAGACCAAACGCTGTGAAAAATTTCCAGGCAAACACTGGCAGGGGCGCCTAACCCGATCGGTGTAAAATCCTACACCCCCACGGTGCGTGGGCCGTCATGGAATCCCTAAATCAGCCCTAGGAAGTTCGAAGCAGCCAGAGTCGTGGTGTATTTATCTAGCATGGAGGCCTAGCTTCATGTCACTTCCTCATCAAGAATGGGGAAAAGGGTAATTGGATTTAAATGTCAAGATGTTCCAAGTGTAGGGTGGAAGACACATATCTATTTTCTTGGCTACATTTTTTTTTTTGGTTTTATGGTAATGAAAACTGCAGCCACTTGTTGAGGGAAGATGGGAGCACATTCGTTCGGACTTGAAGAAAAATGCTGAAGTAACAGCCAGAGGGCAGGCGAATGACTATCAGATGGGGGGGGGGGGAGTAACAAGGGACAAAAGGAAGAATGAGAAGACTTGGCAAGACTCAGCTGGGCAGAGGACATTCTGGAGAGGGCCCAGGGAGAGCCCAAAGGAAGAGATGTCTAGGACATCAACCCTGGGAAGATGGCCACACTTCAGAAAGGAGTACATCAAGCTATATGGGCCACAAGAACAATTCTTTTCTGGAAACTCTGTCTTGTGGCTTTTTTTATTTTTAAAGATCGTCTTGTATTTTAAAATCACGGGTATATGTATGTGTCTGGGTGTAGAGTTGCACATATGCATGCAGGTGCCCACAGAGGCCAGAAGGGGGCATCAGATCCCCTGGAGCTGGAGTTACAGGCTGTTCTGAGCCACTTGACATGGATGCTGGCAACTGAACTCTGGTCCTCTGCAAGAGCAACCCACCCTCTAAACCTCTGAGTAACCATCTCTCCAGCCATTTTTGCAAACAAGATTTTGAAACCGCTATTAGGGCATTGAAATGCTCCTGTATTTAAACACTCATTCTCTAGCAGATAAGGCTGTTTTGGATGGTTGTGGAATCTTTGGGATTTGGGGGATGTAGTTGCTGGAAGTGTGTGTGAGGGGGGTACCACCAATGACTAGCTCCACTTCCCGTCTCATTTTCTCTTCTTCCTGTTCTACTAAGATGTGCTAGGTGCCACTGCCGTGGACACAGACATTCTAGCTCTCATGCCTTCCTTACCATGATGAATTTACGTCCCCTGAACCCTGAGCCAAAATAAACTTGTCCTCCTTCCAGTTGCTTCTTCCTCATTTTCTGGTCACCGACAGGATGAAAAGTTAACATAAGGAGCTAACAGCATGGGAGGCGACCCGTGTCACCTTTGTTTCGGCTGTAACCATGTCCCCTTCCAGTCCAGGGCACTCAACTTCTGAGGACAGTTGTAAATGTAAAACTCAGTGTCCCCATTCCTGGCTGTGACCCACGCATTATTTCACGGGCTACATTCTACATGACCACAGACCCCCAATTTTCAAAGTCTGGGGTAAGGACATGAGGGAAGTAGCCAGGTTGCTACTTTCTGCAAAGATGGGACAAAGGTCTGGACTGGCCCTTCCCAGCTGTCCCGGGTCAGATGACCACAGTGGGCAATCACCCCATGTGACCTGGCAGCTGTGCACAGCACCTAAGTGCCTTAAGAGGATCCTTTCTCAGTGAAAGCGAGGCCATCATCCCACAGGAGGGCAGAACAGTGAGGAATACGTCATAGACTGTTAGCGGAACCAACCAGGAGCCTTTCTGAACAGCTACTGAAGTATCACCACTCCACACTCTGCGACCATTCTGATTGGATGGGAGTGGGGATGCTGTATGACCCTGACACACAGCCATGGTGACCCTGGCGTGGTGGTCTGAAAGAGAATGACCCCCATAGGCTCAGACATTTGAGTGCTTGGTCTGCAGTTGGTGGAACTGTTTAGGAAGGATTAGGAGGTGTGACCTTGTTGGAGGAGGTGGGTCACAGGGAATGGGCTTTGAGGGGTCAAAAGCTCACACCATTGTCAGGGGGCTCTCTCTGTCTCCTGCTTGTGGATGAGATGTGAGTTCTCAGTTACTGCTCCAGTGCCGTGCCTGCCTGTCATGCTCCCCTCCGTGATGGTCATGGACTCTCACCATCTGGAATAGTGAACCCCAAATAATTTTTTTTGTAAGTTGCCTTGCTCATGGTGGGTTTTTTTTCCACAGCAAAAGAAAAGTAATTAACACATCTGGTTAGACTCAGGCTTGCCCATTACCCATCAATATTCATAGTTGACTAAGTGAGGTGAAGGTGCTCAGGAGTTGGGGTGCAATGGGAACTATACAGATCCAGCAGCAGGTCTGGCATGACCGACCCCTGGTTGGTACTCCACTGCTGACTTCCCAAACCACACCTGACCATGAAGTCCTCTCCAGTCCCCTTGCCCTCCAATGATCTACATCTCAGCTCAGAAAACATGGCCAACACAGACAAAGAAAACAAGTTGCTCAGCCTGGTAGTGGAGTTTGGAGTACAGTCCAACCGCAGTGGATTCCAGACACTGTCTCCACTGGGGTGTTCTCTAAGGACAGGGGGCATCCATCTGGACGGTCTCTAGGCTTAGCATCCACAGCAGCGGGGGCGATGCAAAACGCGCTTGCTATAGAGAATTAGCGATGGGCTCCAAGCCCGCCTCTAGGTGTCTGTCTCAGTCACCACAAATTGTTGGCTTTGTTGGATGGTGGTCACCTATGGCCTCTCTCAGCAGGAAGCAGTCAAGGACACTGCCCCGTGGATGAATGGGTATCACAGAAAATAAGCATCCCTAATTAGCAGCACATGTAAGAGACTCTGCACTCCACTACAGACAGTGGTTAGGGGACTGTGATTTTCTGGATGGGTCTGAGAATGAAGTGTTGTGGTGTGTGTGTGTGTGTGTGTGTGTGTGTGTGTGTGCGCGCACGTGTGTGTGTGCTCTGTGTGCAGTGTGGTGGGATGTCTTGGCTGGTGGTCTGCACTCTGCCTCCTCCCTCGCCCATCCACACGGGGGGCCATTTGCTCCTTTGTCCCTTTGCTCTGCCTCCCTTCCAGTTCAGTTGCTCTGACAGTGAGGTGTTCGAAGCCCTGTCTTCTGGATATGTCTTTAATTCTCTACTGTGAGCTAGGTCAGGCCTCCACGGTGAGAAGGCTCTAGGCAGGGGACAGGGGGACCTGTAGCTGCCCTGTCCCTTTCTCTTCCACACCCTCACAGCCAAGCTGCTGGCAGGAATAGTTTGGCAGCTAGGATTTTCTGATCCAAAGCCAGGCCTGGCACTGCGGCTTGCCAGAAAGCACATGCCTTTAAGAGAATGTCTTTTCTCTTCTGGGCTGGGGACTTCCCTGCCTGGGGAGCTGTAATGGGCAGGAGGGGTTGGGGACAGCCCTAAGAATGCTAAAGCATGACAGCAGACAGCTGTTGATACCCTCTGCTCAGCACCAAACGCCTTCCCATCAACCACACGGAGGAACATTCCCCTGGGAGTCACAAGCCTGGCCTGTAGCCACCCTCACGCCCTCATCTCCATTCCACTTGAGGTGCAGCGCTGTGTTGTACTCTGTGGGTCCAAGCCACCATCTTCTCACGCTGATAGGAGCCTGGGCTTGGAGAGTTCATTTGATTATCGACCGAGGCTCACAAATGTCTGCCTCTTGGGAGGCTAGAGCGACATGAGGGTCCTGGACGGGGCTCCCAAACATAAACTGGGATAGTCAGAGGGTATTTGGGCTCTTTGTAATGTGTTCCTTCGGCTCTGAAGCTATGGCCACTTTGTGCATAAGTCTGGTACGGCTGCACTTGTCTGTGGTCCCGGCACCCAGGAACATGGAGGAGGGGGTGGAAGTGTAAGAGCTGGAGCACGGGAGGAACCCTGTGAGACTGTCTTCTCTACACAACATGGCTGTCACACTCATGAATGCACTGCGACTGTTGGGCCCTTCAATATTTCATCAGGGGCGTGAGAGGGCCCCACAGGGTCCACCTCTCCCTGAGAAGCTCCTGGCAGTTAGTGGTTGCTAGGAGGGGAAGAGTCGCTTCTACAGTGGCGTATCTGTCCACTGTGTGTGCCTGTGTGCATGCTAGTAAATAGCTCTCTTCGCAAAAAAATTCTAATTCAACTCAGTGGGACCCCACACACACATACTTGCACACACCCACACACTCACACACATACACACACACACTCACACATATTCACGCACACATACTTACACACCTACTCACTCACACACACAACCCCCCCATTCACATACTCCCCCACACTTACACACTCACGCATACTCACAGTCCCCACATTCACACATGCACAACCCCTTACCCTCACACGCTCACTCACAACACTCACACACACAACCCTCACATTCACACACACACACACACACACACACACACACTGACACACACAAGAATTCAGGGAAGGGACTTGACGGGAAGAAGAGGTTCATTGTGGGTGGCGGGGGGTGGGGGATGAATAAGATTAAAATATATAATAAACATGTACGGAACTGTCAGACAATAAATAAAAATTGATTGTAGAAAGAGGAGGGCGAGGAGGGAAGCCTGAAGCATAAATTACGGGTGGGATTCACAGAAGGAAGAAACACAGGAGCCATGGAGGTGAATCTGGGGTCAGTGGAAGCTGCAGTTCCCAACTTCGGAGCAGCCATTTAGACAATCGTTCCCTGAAGGCCGGGTGTTAGGGGCTCAGCCTCCAGCACAGGGCGCTACTGGGAAGCTATGGGACTTTTAAGAGGTGGTGCCTAGTAGGAGAAAGCTAGGTTCTCTAGGGACTCACCTCCATGAGGCTCTGCTGGACCCAGGCTTCCTGGTGAGCAATGTGTTCAAGCACACACTGCTACTCAGCCTCACCATAGGCACAGAAGCCATGGTTCCACAAGCAACCCTGGTCTGAAACCTTTTCTCATTATCAGCGGATTGTCTCTGATATTTTGTTACCATCATGGAGAGCTGACTAACATACTTGGTAATGGGTTGTAGTATAATTAAGAACTTCTCTGGAGTTGGCCCCCGGGTTCCTGAGCTATAGCTGTAAAAACTCCCATAATTTCCCGCCTGATGAGATAGCTCATTATGTAATGAGGTCACCAACTGTAGGGAACTCTTAGAGAGCCCCAAGATGGAGGCCAGTCATCGGAAATATCAACCACTTGAAATGGAGGGTGCCTGATGTCTGAGGAGAGGATGGTGGTGACTGGGGACTAAGGTCAATCATGCGGCCAATAAATCCAGACTATTCATAATCAAACAAAACCCACTTAACACTCTGGAAAATGGAGAGATGGGTCAGTGGTTAAGAGCACTGACTGCTCTTCCAGAGGACCCAATGGTGACTCATATCTGCCTGTAACTCCAAGACCAAGGGATCCGACGCCCCCTTCTGGCTCCTGTGAGCACTGCACACATGTGATGCATATAGACACATGCAGGCAAAATACCCACATGCATAAAATAATAATTAAAAAGTGAAATTCCAGACAAAGTTCAGAGGACCTTGCGGTGAACAGGCTGAGGTGCTGGGAGGATCATGAGTCTAGAATCCACAGGAAAAGAGGGCAGCTTCTGTTTAGGACTCCGCTAGCCTCTGCCTCTGGAGGGTCCTTTCTACAGACTGTCACTGTCAGCACAAAATTCTTTGGACCTTTCTAACAAACCCTTGAACATGAAGTAGTCATGCTAACTCCCCGGCCTGGGCCAGCAGCTGGTAGCCTGGAGACCTTTCATGAAGCTGAGGTGTAAAGAAAAGCCCGTCTCATGGAAGACTCTGTCCTTAACTTGTGGGGTTTGATGTTAACTCACATGGCCAATGTCATGGTTTTATTGCAGCCCAGACCAGCTGGGGGTGGCCCAGAACAGGAGCTCAGCAGGAGCAGCAAGCTTCCAATGGAGAACAATGATTCCTGATACAAGGACTAGACAACAGGGCCTCAGAGTGAAGAACAACTGTCCTGGACCTCATCCTTACAGCAAAGACAGCTGTGAGCAGCTGCGGGGAGGGTGTGTGTGTGGGGTGCTGGTTTCCAGGGAGGGTGTGTGAGTGGGGGGGCTGATTTCCAGGGAGGGTGTGGGGGGGCTGGTTTCCAGGGAGGGTGTGTGTGTGGGGTGCTGGTTTCCAGGGAGGGTGTGTGAGTGGGGGGGGCTGGTTTCCAGGGAGGGTGTGTGTGTGGGGGGACTAATTTCCACGGAGGGTGTGGGGGGCTGGTTTCCAGGGATGGTGTGTGTGGGGGGCTAGTTCCCAGGAAGGGGGGGGGTTGGTTTCCAGGGAGGGTGTGTGGGTGGGGGGTGCTGGTTTCCAGGGAGGGTGTGTGGGTGGGGGGGCTGATTTCCAGGGAGGGTGTGGGGGGCTGGTTTCCAGGGATGGTGTGTGCGTGGGGGAAGCTGATTTCCAGGGAGGGTGGGGGGGCTGATTTCCAGGGAGGGTATGGGGGGGCTGGTTTCCAGGGAGGGTATGGGGGGCTGGTTTCCAGGGAGGGTGGGGGGGCTGGTTTCCAGGGAGGGTGGGGGGGCTGGTTTCCAGGGAGGGTATGGGGGGGCTGGTTTCCAGGCTTTGCAAAGAAAGACTCCATTAGAGTGGATCCCAGTCCAGAGACTAACTCACTAACTCCCATGCAAACTGCACGTAGTGGCAGAAACCTGGCTGGGTAAAGGAGACACCCAGCTGCGGAGAGCCCCTCATTCCCACACTTCAGTCTCGACGCCCCTAAGGCTGTGGCAGCCTCCCATGCCAGGTCTGTGCCAGTTGCGGGGATGTATCAATACTTGTCACTTAGCTGTGACGGGACAACCGACATTGGGAAGGTTTTGTCTGGGCTCACAGTTTTGACTCAGTACAGCGAGGAAGGTGTGGGGGAGGTCACGGCAGCAGAAGCCCGTGTCAGAGGCTGTTCCCAGCATTCTGGACTAGAAAACGGGAAGCCAGACCAGAATTTTAGGTGGGCTACAGCCATCCAAAGGCTCGCCCCCATGACAGACCTCTGTCACTCATTTCTCAAAACCATGCTAACGTTGGTAACCAAGTGTTCAAATACAAAAGCTAGTGAAGATATTTTTCACTCAAACCATAGCACAGCAAACTAGAGAATCCAGCCCTAGCCCCACCGTGAGCGCCTTGTGGAGAACCTGAACCTTGTCTGGAAGCACCACACTCCAGAGACTAACCTGGGGCCCGGACGGGATGGAAGAAAGACCAAGCATTTGCTTGGCCGCGCACTGACTGAGGTTTCCACATTCTCTCCTCAAATACCCGCTTTTAACACAAAACATTTATTCTTTATTCTTAACAATATGAATGCATATGTGTCTGTGTGTATGCACACAGGAGTGCAGGACCCATAGAGGCCAGAAGATGGCATCACACCTCTGGAACTGGAATTACAGGAGGCTGTGAGCTGCCTGATGTGAGTGTTAGGAGCCAAAATGCAAGTTGTCTGCAAGAGCAAGGTGTGCTCTTAACTGCTGAGCCATCTCTGCAGCCCCCTTTTCAACTTTATGAAGGAGAGAAAGCAATATGTATTCTATAAAGTTTGAATTACTTGTGCTGGGCAATGGTAGCAATCTACAGATTTGGCCACATGGTCATTAGGGGACATAAGTGGCCATCAATGGCGGGCTGTGCTCCTAAGACAGCATGCTTGGTAGGCTGCGTACACTGAACACAATTGTAACTTAAGATCACTTCATATACACATGGGATTTTATTTAGCCATAAAAAAAATATCATGTAGTTTTTAAAAAAAAACTGGATAGAACTGGAGGCAGTTTTGTTAATACAAGTTAACTTCAGACAAAAATCATGTTTTCTCTCATATGCAGAATCAAGGCACAAATATCTTAAAATTTCAAAAAGCTAGAGATGAAAGAGATATATTAGATGTATCCAATAAGTCTACATACACACACACAACAACAACAACAACAACAAAAACAAACTGAAGAAAAGCCAGAGATAGTTTGGTGGTTAAAAGCACTGGCTGCTCTTCCAGAGGATCTAGATTTGATTCCCAGTACCTACCCAGAGGCCATCAACTCCAGTCCCAGTGGATCTGACTCCCTCTTCTGGTCTCTGCAGGTACTGCGTGCAAATGGCGCACAGCCATGCAGTTAAAACACCAATACCCAAAATACAAGTAAATAATCTCTTAAAAGATTAAAGGATTCTGATAGCATCGGATCTTTCAACAGCAACACTGAGTTCCCTCCAGTGGATGTTTCTGGGGGTGATCATCTTCTCAGATCCCAGCCCTTGAAGCCTGATTTCTTCCCCTACCATCTGTGCCTGCTAACTTTCGAGCAGACAGCAGACAGACTTGGTCTAGGAGCATTGTGTGGCAGCAAGTCCTGATCTGGATGGGGGAAATGAAACCCACACGCTCTGTCCTGGACCTGCAAAGGCAGGTGACTTCAGATTCTTTCCATTGGTGGTGTATTCAGTGTGACACTCGTCATTGTAAGGTGAGGAGGATCGGGGTTACCCCTACGCCCCTTCCCTAGGCACTGTTTTCAGAAAATTTCTCTCAAGTGCTCTCTCAACATTGTCCTTGCTAAAACTCCCTGTTTCTCTGCACAGCAGCCAGGGTCACCTCATCTGTTTGAGAGGCCACCAAGTAGAAGTCTTTTTATTTCTCCCGTGATGCCCCAATACAAAAAGGAAAAAGAGCCCCAGCCTTTTAGAGGGCTATCCATCACCCATTCAAAGGACCAGTCCTCTAGACTGCAAGCCTGGGGACACACGGGAGCCAAGGACCAAGCCTCTAGATCGCAAGCCGGGGATACAAGGGAGCCAAGGATCAAGTCTCTAGATCACAAGCCGGGGATACACTGGAGCCAAGGACCAAGTCTCTAGATCACAAGCCGGGGATACAAGGGAGCCAAGGACCAAGTCTCTAGATCACAAGCCGGGGATATATGGGAGCCAAGGACCAAGTCTCTAGATCACAAGCCGGGGACACACGGGAGCCAAGGACCAAGCCTCTGGACTGTGAACTGGGGACACATGGGAGCCATATCCAAACCACAGCAGATGTGGCCGTAGAAAAAAAACCCAGCCATTCCCCAGGAGGCTAAAAGATGCCTCCTCTAAGCTATCGGTGCCATTCTAAAACAGCATCCGTACCAGCTAAGGACAAGGGGAAGCTGAACTAGACAAGACTGTGCATCATCCAGAATTTGCCAAGACATCCTGAGTTGGTTGTGCTTACCTGAAAAAGCAGATCAATAGACTGAAATGAGGCAGGTTGGGGTCTGGAGCTAAAAATGTAAAATCTGTATTAGAAATAAAGAGTGCTCTATCTGCCATACCAGAACCCACGTGAGTTGCCACGAGTGTGGTTGTGAGTGTACCACGAGCTCAAGGCACTTGCTGGGGTCTCCAGGCTCCATTTATAACAACCACATGTTGGTGTTCTGATTGTCCACAGCCTGCCCGTGGCTCAGCCATCCCATCTGGCTGGGCTGGAGGAGAGTACCAAGCAGGCAGAGGCATGGCCTCTCTCTCCATCCCCAAAGAGTGCAGTCTGATTGAGTCTGGGGCTCGGCAAAGTAGTAGAGTCTAGGAAAAATGGTCACCAGGAGGAAGGCACACAGGTTACACAAACAATACAGCTGGAAGGCAGCCACCAGCCTGCTCCTGCAGGAGGCTCCCCTGGGAGCAGATCCACTTGGCACCTGGTCACGGTAATTACTGCTGAACTTTAAAACCAAACGCAGCAAAACCACAAATATTTAACGTGTGCTTCTCCTCCCCAGGGGCCTCCCAGAGGAAACGGGAGCAAATGGCCAGATTCACAACATGAACTCCCAAGTCTGTTCCAGTGGGAGCCACGGTGCTTCAGGAAGCTTCGAGGCCCAGCCCTCAGTGTCCTCTGGTTGCCATGGAAGCCCACTCTGGGTCTCCATGGCGCAAACATTTGCCGACACTCACGTTACTCACAGTCTGGGAAAGGCCAGAAACATGTACATTCTGAACATAAACACGGGCTGCCGTCCCTGTTCCCTGATAGGCGTGGCTTGGCAGAGGGCACCATGGGAACCTGGGCTAGCCTATCATGTTAGCACTAGCTGGTTTGGGACCCAGCAGATGGACAACTTCTCAAAGGGAATGTTTGGGGTACCTAGTTTTTCCCACATCAGGAACATAAAGTCAGCCTACAGGCGGTGGTTTGAAGAACATGAAGTATTGGGAGAAGATCCCAACAGCAGGATGCATCCAGGGACCAGAAGTGGCTCCCTGTGACTGCAGAGGAAGTAAAGGAAGGGACCAGGATGGGTTAGACCCAGCTCCATCCTGCTTCCTACCTAGAAAGACTCTCCAGGGTCCAAAGGCTTGCTCTACCTTGAGGCTAATGCTTCACACTGAAAAGGCTCAGAACCAGAGCCGTGTGCTCATGCCTCAGGGCATAACAAGGCCAACGTAGATCTCTGCTTCCCACCAATAAGGCAAGAAAGGCCCAGCTAAGCAAATGGCCTTCATGTTCCATCCGGGCTGCTTCCCACTGGGCCAGAAGAGAAAGGACCACCTGTCCAGGGTGTCATAGGGTTCCCTGTGCTCAAACTGACTTTGCCTGGGCATCATTACTCCCCATGCACAGATCCTGGACCAGCTGCTCTGACCCGAGCCTTCCCAAAGCATCAGTCATAATCAGACAAGAGGGGCCAGGGAAGAGCGGGACAGAGATGAAGCTGAACACTGCAGCCCCATTCTCCCGGTTCACCCCTTGTCACCTCGGAGTTGAGCTCCCTAGAGTTCTGGTTTGGGAGACTCCTAGAGGGGGTGCTGAGGAGTCAAGGGAGAACTAAAATCATCATCTTACTGACATCTGGAAGAGACGACAGGGAGATAGGGGCTCCCTAGGCTAGTGGTATAGCACTGGGCAGAAACTCCAGGGGTACTGTTCCTCAGCCCCAATGACACAGCAGGGACCCTGGGCCACACCAGTGACCAAGATACACACACACGTGCACGCCACATGACAGAGAGACAGAGATAGAGAAAGGAAGTGACGCGGAGACGGAGGGGGGGTGGGGATCTGGAGACAAGGCCTCACTGTGTGGCCCAGGCTAGCCCCCACCTTCCAAGTGCTGGGATTACAGGCATGGGTCACCACATTGCATACATAACCACCGTATTTCAGTTTTTGTTTTTGCAAATTTAATTACTGAAAATTTCATATTTGAAGGATTAGAACTTTTGACTCAGTCCATATCAAAAGAGCTCTCAACAGTTGTATGTGGGCAGACTCAGGTACAGGGTACCCCAGAAGCTGAGTGTGTGTGTGGGGGGGGATGTCAGTCAGGAACCAAAGGGAAACAGAGGCCGTTCCCTGATCAGCTTCAAAGACTTGGGTTCCACCGTCACACACAGCTCTTACGCCTCCCCTTTCCCACATACTCACACCACATGCACACACCTTCATGACAATACCCTAGCTGTAACCAGAGCCTAGCGGGTCACCTGATGGGAGCTGTGCCCTGCAGATGCTCTCCTGGAGAACTGGAAACCACCACCTCCTGTAGTTCCCATCATGCCCTGAGGCACGTCTCCAGAGAGCTGGAGGGCTGCAGGAACCCCTGCTTCTCTGCACCTGGCCTCTACCTGGGCAGAAAGGCAGGCTCCCCAGCCCCGCCTCTGCCCCATCCCCTCAAAGCAGGTCTCTTGGGAGCCTTTCACCTGCTACCTGTGGCAGGTCTTCCTGGCTGAGCCTACCCTGTCGCAGATGCTCTTGGGACAGGGAGAGAAAAGTGAGACGGGGAAGAAGAAAGAACAGGAGTCAGGGCTCAGCTGATCCGTCCGAATCTGACCTCTGCCTGGCTTTAGAGCTGCCCCTGGCAGGGTGGAGCCCACCCACTGGCAGCAGCCAGACTTGCAGAGGCACACCGTGGGGGAAGGGCATCCTGGAAGCTGCGGCTGCACATTTTAAGGTGTCTTCAATTATTCATGGAGATTTGGAAGAGCTGTCTGCCTGCCTGGAGCAACCCTGCAGCCTCACTTTGCAGGAAGGAAGCTCGCTCCTCCTCTGTCTGTTCCCCATGGAAGACACTGGTGTCCTCTAGGAATAAAGGAGCCACTGGGAAAGCAAGGTACCCCAGTGGGGAGTGAGGGTGGGGAACTGGATGTCTCGTGTCTCTTAGTATCTTCCCTTTCTTCTGAGAACTGCGCAGAGGATTAAGGAACTGGGCAGTGGTGGTGCACGCCTTTAATCCCAGGCAGAGGCAGGCGGATCTTTGTGAGTTCGAGACAAGCCTGGTCTACAAGAGCTAGTTCCAGGACAGGCTCAAAGAGAAACCCTGTCTCAAAAAAACAAAATAAAGTTAAAATAAATAGAAAGAGGAACAGGGCACAGCTACACCCCAGGGCAGTGGCTGTCAGGAAGAGGCATGACCAACACGGAGTAGGTGGACTGGATTTGGCCAGAGAGTCTAGGAAGGGTCTGATTCCTAGAGTTAGCAGGCAAAGCCCAGCCAAGAAGAAGGCGGCCTGAGGCAAGACCGGTTCGCCTCACCCACACAAGGCTGCTGCCAGCATCCATGCGGAGTTGGGGGCACCCAGGTCCAGGCACAGTGCCCAGTAAACCAAGCACAACACCAGGGAGGGAGGTACCCACCTCCTGCTTCTGTTCCTGGCTTGCCCACCTCCACGCACACCAGCATTTACTTCCCCAAGACCCCTACCATCTGAACCAGGTGGCACCACACACTAAGAGGGTCATGGGACGCAGGAACCAGCTGGACAACTTGCTCGGTCTGTGTCCGAAGATTTAGATCAAACATACTCCTATGGGTGAGAACTGGAGAAGTCTTGGCAATTCCAGGGCCACTGTTAGGGAAAGGACATTTGAGTTTAAAGCAGTCCAGTTCCAGTGACACTGAGATGGCACCTGAATGTGGCTCTCCTTGATGCCATCCTGTGTAAAGAAATGCTCCCACCCAGCCCAGGTCCCTGCCCCTCAGGCCACCTACTTTCTCCAGCAGGAAGGACAGCAGGTGCAGGACCACCCATCCCAAGTGTGTACCCAGGTGAGAGCAACAGGGGAATGTTCCAGATTGGGGCAGTCTATAAGGCATGCCATCTCCTAGAGAGATGACTTGGGGTCCCCCAGGGCTGTGGCAGTGTCTGACATACAGTCACACATATGACAAACCCAGGTCCCCTATGTGCACACGCACACATGTGTAGGGGAGTCCCAGCCCAATGGGGGGCGTGTTCGCCTCGGGCTAATGTTTACATATAAATCTGACGGGCATGAGCCCCCGCCTGTCCTTTTTGTATTTCCTGCCCATCGCTGGATCCCTGGTGTTGTAAGCTATCCCTTCATTAAAAGTTGCTGTTTCATATTAAGCTAGCCTGGTTATTACGCCACATACACACATGCAAAGTGAACAGACACGTGCTTTTCCAAGCTTGCACGTGTGCCATTCTCAAGGAAACATTCGGACGACCACACAGGAACACAGAAGGGATCATGGATCATGGCATGCGCCAAAGGCCAGGCATTCAGCTTCCAGAAGTGTGCGTGCACACACACAGAGACACAGAGAGAGTCAGAGAGACATACAGAGAGATCTGTTCACACCTGCAGACTCTGAGTCCCCATAGTCACGTGAGGTTCATGTTTAGGAGATGTGAGCCAGCTCAGCAGCCTGGGCTTGGCAGGGGAGGGTGGCTGAGGAAACTTTGCTGGTGTCTTCTGGGAGAAGAGCCATGCTGGTATTAGGCAAGGTGAACACCAGGTGAAAAATGATTAGCTGTCACTCAGGGCTTGATGGATGCAGCCCGCCCTCTTCCTCTTGCTCTCGGCAAAAGGCTGACGCATTATTGATCTACTTAGCGTATTCAGATCGGCAGTCACATAAAGGCTGAACCATGATTAGCTAAAGAACATGGAAGCAGGGGTGGGGTGAAGACTGCAGGGGTGCTTCCTCAGATCACCCCAGACCCCTGTAGGTCTGATTGAGTTACTTATGCTAGGATGCCCGGTACTTATTTCTTCTAGAAACTTTGTGTCCCATCAGATCCCTTCTGGGATCATGGTACCGAACACGAATCCTCAGGCCCAGCTGAAGAGGGAGGGGTGACATGGGGGAATAAGATGAGCAGGTCAGAAGCAAAGCCAAGCTGAAGACAGGACCCAGGAGCACTGGGGTAAGAGCCACAGGAAACCATCAGATCTGGAAATGCTAAGCTCCTCACACTGCTTCCCAGCTTAATAAATATTTGCAGAACTTCCCTTCATTTATTCTTTATACTACTTACACTCATTCATCCACCCATCCATCCACCCAGCCAACCAGCCAGCCACCCACCCATCTATCCATCCACCCATCCATCTGCCCATCCATCCATCCAACCAGCCACCCACCCATCCATCCATCCATCTATCCACCCACCCATCTATCTGCTCACTTACCTATTCTCCCACTCATTCATCCACACTACATCCATCTATCCATCCATTCATCCATCCATCCACTAACTTACCCATCATGCATCTCTCCATCCACCCCTCAATCCATCCTTCTGTGCACTCAACAAGCATTTATCAATCACCTGTCATATGCTAGGCCCTGCACTCAGTGTGGTGATAGGGACGGGATGGAAGCTTGCAGTGAAATGACAGAAGAGACCTTTGATCCTGTCCCAGGAAGTGTCCAAAGTCAGAGGCTAGGGCAACAAAAACGTTATGAGCTGGCTCAGGGCGCCCTCTGCTGGTATTAAGGCAAACACACACACACACACACACACACACACACACACACACACACACACACACACTGGACACATCACTGACTTTAACCCCAACCTAAGAAAGGGTGTCAGAAACTGGCAGCCTTTCCATTGAGCCCTGTCATTTCCCTCAAAGGTTCAAGGATCAACTTGCCTTGAACCTGGAGATGGCTACAAGTGTGGAGTCTCTGATCAGACCATGACCATTCAGGGTGGTGGAGTCAGGGCTCTAGTCCTCAATGGGCCCCAAATGTGTTGTGTTGTATATGTGTATTTGTGGAATGAATGGTGTGTGGTGTGTATATACATGCAATGCATATATATATATATACACACATATCTATATGTGAGTTTGTTCATTGTGTGTAGATGGTGTGTATGTGGTGTATATGTATTTGTGTGATATGTAATGTATAGTGCATTGTGAGATGTATGTGTTATTTGTGGACTGCGTGTATATGGGCAGTATGTATACATGTACTATGTATGTCTGCAGTGTATAAATGTATGACATGAGTTTGTATGCACACGAATGGGCAGCATGTGCATGATCAGGTCCAGACAGTCCTTCTAGTTCCCTCCCTGGGCACTAGAAACTGCCTGTGCCCTCCTGCTTCTTCTGAAGGACAGGGGGTTCTCTAGGTAGGGTCTGGCTGTGGAGTTTCAGGGGTCCACAGGAGTGACTTCCATGCTTTCCACAGAGCCAACTACTACAGTGATAGCAGAACCATCTGCGATAAGAACGACTGTCATACTCACATGGGTGTTAAGCCAGGGGTCTCCTCCATGGCCTGAACACCAACCCCCATGTCCATATGGCAACTGATGGAAGGACGTGTGGCCATCACGGTGGCACAGTCACAAGACAGGACATCTAGCTTCTCGGACTGGAGCAGCACACAGGGGACAGTGGCCATTAAATGAAGCCCTCCATTGGAATGGGAAGCCTAGGCTCGTTGTGCCCCTTTCCTTTGGCAGCCACAGCAAGTCGCTCCAGACCCGTCCTGCCCTATGAGGTAATCCACTCTTGCCTATTCTGCTACCGGGTTCATCCACTCTTGACCTCCCCCCAGAGTGCTAGGCAGTTCTGCAGGCTTGACCCGTCTGGGGCTGGGCACTTCCATCCTCCTCGGTCACCACTGGCAGGTCACCCCCACAGTCCTGCTACATTCCTGGACCCATCACACAGCACAAGGAATAGCTAGCTAATTGAGCCTTATAAAAATTCCGTGTTCTCTGAGTTGGAGGCATTGTACCCCATCTCCTTCCCCTCACTGTGACGCCTGTGCACGCGCGCGCGCACACACACACACACACACACACACACACACGCGCGCGCGCATGCACACTCTTTCACTTTTCTGGGACAGCCCAGGCTGACTTTGAACTTGTTAATGTAGCTTAGGCTGGCTTCCCCATCCTCCACCCTCAGCCTCGAGTACTGGAATGACAGGCACGTGTCACCATGCCTGGCTGTAATGCTCTCTCCAAAGCTCTCCTCTCCCACTCTTTCCTGAGAGAACAATTGCCAGGGAGCTCCAGCCACTGGAGCAGGAGCCTCAAGTGGGGGTGGATCCTTAGACATAATGCACCCTTCCCTAGCAAGGGCACCAAGGCCTTGGAAGAGAGAGACAGAGGGAAGCCTGAATGAGTATCAACACACATTATCTTGCCTTAGCCACGCAGCCCCTTCCTATGTCGCCGGTGCCCTGTTCCTTATGGACAGGTGACTAGATGGACAAGACTCATCCCCACCTGGGCATCCTCTTTTGGCCTGGGGACAATCCTGTGATATGGCTCCGCAGAATCAGGAGTTCCCTATCTGACAAAAGGAATTCATCTTACATCAGGAGAAGTGTAAATGGCTTTTTAAAAAATGTATCATTGTCAGCCATAGTTGGGAAAACACATTCATTTGGGAGGTGTCAGACACTGCCTGGTCTGTAGAAAACCACACCTATGACATCACTGGTGGGAATGGGGAAAGGAGACTGGGCTTGTCTTAGAAACTTGAGGCTGAGGAGTGGGGGGGAAGGGGCGAGCTATAGAGTCCTAGGTAAATAGACACCCAAATAAGTTCAGAAGAGCTCGCACCTGAAAAGCAAGAACTGGGGGCAGGTAGCATCTGGGATTCAGGAGACAGAGAGTGGTACCCAGGCCCTGACCAGCTCCTGCCTCTCTCCACTAAGCCTCCCAGGCCTCACTGACTCAAGAGCTGGTGGCTGGGCTGCAGCCTGCAGCTTTACCTCTTCTCGAGAAGGCTTCCGGGTAAACACAGAGGACTGAACACACACATTTATCTCAGCTTCCCTCCAAGATCACAGCATAACGACAGCAAAGAATAAAACAGATAGCGGCCCACGATGACAAACAGCACTGGTGGGGGACGGCAGCAGATGACAGATTCCAACACATTTCTGGAAAGCGGAATGTGGATCAAGGGTGGTAACAGCTTCCACGGGTGAAGGGGACACATTGGCCCAGCCTATGGGCTGCGTGTGAATGCGGGATTAAACCCACAGTGTACAGGGAGGCAGACGTGGTAGTAGCAGGGTAGGGAGCTAACTGGAAGAAAGGCGGGGTTTGAAGCTCCAGGCAGTTTTGCCCTCTAGCCAGATCTGCCTCAGAAGGACCTACAGAAGACAAAAGCAGACTTCAGGTTGGGATTGGGGGTACACTGAAATCAGAGCATTAACTAGAAGCCTTTAGACAGAACAGTCAGAACCCCAGGCTCCCTCCCCAGCATGCACACATGGAGTGGGGGGGGGTCTTTCCCAAGGTTGGGGATTGTAAGCCTGCTACAAACTCAGTTGTGTGCCCCCAACCCACCGTGTCCTGATCCTACCCCCAGACTTGACACTACAACTATATTTGAAGATAGGGCCTTTAAAGAGATTGGTTAAGATGGAGCCATGATAGTGGGTCTCCTATGACTGAGAAGAGGAAGATATGAAAAGAGAAAGATAGGCTTTAAACATATAATAAAGACCGTATAAGACATTGGGAGGGGCTGGAAAGATGGCTCAGGGATTAAGAGCAGGCATTGCTCCTTCAAAGGACTCCAGTTTGATCCCAGCACACACACTGGTGGCTCACAACCATATACAACTCCAGTTCTAGGTATCTGACACCTCTGGCTCTGGCGGCACCTGCACTCAAGTACACATACCCACAGACATACACACAGACAGACAGACACACACACACACAAAGAAAGAAAGAGAGACAGACAGATAGACAGAAAGGCACAAGAAGATAGTATCTATAAGCCGAAGGGAGACCTCAGAAGAAAACAGCCCAGCTAACCCCTTGATCTGGGATTTCTGGAACCCAGGACCGTTGTTTAAGCCACCTGGTCCATGGTGCTTTTGTTACAGCAGCTGTAGCTAACTAATACACCTTCTTCAGCATCAATACCTTGAGTTAAGGACTTGTGTCTCCCTATGTTACATCAGGCATTTGGTGTCCTACTCGTGACTACGAAAGTGTCACTAAGGGTCACGAAACATCTGGAAAGCCTCCATCATAACAGTAATCAAAAGGGGCAAACCGAATAAGATGACTGGAAGGAAATAGAAATAATTCGTGCAGTAGGTCAAAACAAAAAACACACACCTAGAACAACTTAATATAAATCATTAAGGTGGAAGCTGGAGAATTACAGGTTCAAAGCCAGACCAGGCTATATACTGGGACCCCATAGGACAAAACAAAACCAAAGGTGCGCAGTTACAATACACCACGTAAGTTTGGAAGGCAATGACCATCTACATACGCTGATTAGAAAGAGGTCTGCTGTAGTGCACTGACAGAAAACTAAAAACTAAGGACAGTTTACGGAGTGTGATTTGTTTATGTGAGTGATAGCCACGTAAGAAAAGCCTTGGGGTTGGGGAGGTGGCTGAGCAGTTAAGATCACTTGCTGATCCTGTAGAGGACCTGAGTTTAGTTCCCAGCGCCCACACAATGCCACTCACAATTGCCTGTAACTCTAACCCCCTGGGATCTGATACCTCTGGCCTTTACAGGCTCCTGTATGCACATGTACATACCTACAACCAGACACAAAATGAAAAATAAATAGAATAATATAAACTAATAATTAAATCTTAAAAAGAAGAATCTGCAGAGAGAAAGTCTATACAATTACAATTCTTGCAGGTAAAGGTTATTTTCTAAATGAATCCACTCATGTGCCAAATAAAGGCTCTATGGATTTCCTGGGCCCTACGATTTCCCAGGTGCCTCTGGACCCACATAGAGTTATTCCCAGTGGGTCTTCAGGGCTAGGAACTTACACATTTGCTACAGAAGGCGGAAGGAGGCAAGGCACACAGCAGGTGTTCAATGACATGGATGGATGGATGGATGGATGGATGGATGGATGGATGGATGGACGGACGGATGGGAAGAAGATGGACATATATATATTAGGATGGATGAAAGATGGATGGGTGGATGGGTGGTGGATTGGGGTGAGGGTTGGTGGATGGATGGTGGGGGGATGAGGGGACCCATAACAGATGGGTGGAGAGACAGAGCCAGCTAAACCAAGTGAAGGTCACCCTGAGTGCTGTTGTCTGCCTGCTGATCTGCACACTTCACGGCTCCTATCACCTTCTGCCTGAGCAGTCACTGATGCCCCAGAAGAAGTTTAACCTGTTGAGTTGCCAAGGCAACGAGAAGCATGCTAGAATGCAGAGCTGACAGTCCCAGGGAAGTCTTGTCTTCTATTTGCTAAATTATAGTCCATCAACACTCCCCCGAGGACTGATCCTATCATTTCAATAGCTGGTCACAAGTCAGTGCATTCTTTCCTGACCCCGTCTCTGGGAGGAAACCGCTGCAGCCTTGCCAAGAGCTCCGTGCTACCCACACGTAGTTCCCAATGCCAGCAGTGGCTGAGATCACGCTGGAGACAGCAGGATGAGTCAGGTGACACCATAGCCAGAGAGTGTATTAGGGGAGCACAAGGCACTCCACAATGACCTTGACCAAACGGCAGTCTCAGAAGGGAAGTGTGAAAGTGATTTGTTTATGTCCAGAAGGGGGACAGCTCAGAGGGCAACAAGGAAGACCCTGATGGATGGATGTATACATGTATGTATGCATAATAGATGGATAGGTGGATGGATGGATAGGGGGTGAATGGATGATGGATGGATGGATGGATGGATCGTAGATGGATGGATGGTAGATGGAGGAATGGATGGATGGATGGATGGATGGATGGATGGATGGATGGATGGGTGGATAGACGGATATGGATGGATTGATTCCTGCATGCATGGGTAACAGATAGGTAGATGCTGACTAGATGGCTGGATGATAGATGGGTAGAAGGATGATGGATGGGTGGATGGACAGTTAAGTGCAGGGCCAGTGTCCTGGGAAAGTCACCTAGAAAGGAAGTGAAGGAAGAAAAGGTAACCATGGCCCAAATCAGATTTCTGGAGGAAAAGGGGGGGGGGGCTGAGACAACAGGCTAGCTACATTCAGAAAGATGAAGTCAGGGGCCAGGAAGACGGCTCACTGGGTAAAGGCGCTGCTGTCAAGGCTGAGGAGCAGTTTGATGCCTGGAATCCATATGGTGGAAGAAGAGAACTGACTCCTGCAAATTACCACCTGACCTCTATACTTGTGCTGTAGAGTGTGTATGTGTGCATGTGTGTGCGCGTGTGTGCATGTGTGCGTGTGTGTGCATGTGTGCGTATGTGTGTGCATGTGTGTGTATGTGTGTGCATGTGTACATATGTGTGTGTATGAGTGCATGTGGGTGTGGGTGTGTGCGCATGTGTATGTGCGCACACACACTAACTAAATAGATGTAATTTAAAAAGAAAAAGATGAAGTCAGGCCATTTGTTCATATGAAACACACATGTACACACACAGATAATTTGAAACAGATCACAAAGATACACAAGAAAACTCATAAAAGTTTTGGAAGAAAATATAAGTGAATATTTTTTATCATAGGCTAGGCAAAGATGTCATAGACATAGCACCACAAACATGATCTGCAAAAGAATCACACCTCTTCAAATAAAAAAAAAATGGATTTCAAAAGATGCCACAAAGAAACCACAAAGATGGGGCTGAAGAAATGGCTCAGTGTTAAGGGCACTGGCTGCTCTTCTGGAGGTCCTGAGTTCAATTCCCAGCAACCACGTGGTGGCTCACAACCACCTGTAATGAGATATGATTCCCTCTTCTGGTGTGCATGAAGACAGAGCACTCATATATATATATAATAAGTAATTTAAAAAAAAAAAAAGAAACCACAAGGATGAGCTGCAGTTGGGAGGCCACTTGCAGACCTAATGATACGGCCTGTATAAAGAAAGAACTTCAACTTAGTAAAAAGACAATCCATTTTTCGCACGGGTGTAAGACTGTACAGACAGTTCACTAACGGAGACATTCAGATGACAATAAACACAAGCGAATCTGTGCAATATCATTAGTCTGTGCAGAAATGCAAATTAAGACTGAAATGCCTCCTTACTTCACACTGACTGACATGCTGTGATTAAAAAGGCGGACAATATCAAATGCTGATGGAAATGGAGACACTGGGCCACGCCCATCGTTTGTGGATGCAGCTGGTTGAGTCTGGTTGCTGATTTCTTTGAAAGTCAACAGACTTTTACTATACAGACCAGCAATTCTACTCCTAAGCACCTCCCCGGAAGAAATGAAAACACACGTTCACACAAGGGCGTGTGTGGAAAGATACCCAACAGCACCACACATAAGAGACAAAAGGGCACGGATCATCTAAATGGTCATCAACTTGTGGGTCAGTGAGCCAAAATGCTACAGAATGCAATAATAATTGATATTCAGAGAAAACAGCGTGCTCGTCCTGGGCAGGTCTATGTTGACTTGACACCAGCTAGAGTCATTTGTAGGCAAGCGTATAGTGTACTTTCTTGATTGATTAATGATTAATATGAGAGGGTCCAGGCCACTGAGCGGGTGCCATGTAGGATAAGTGGTCCTGACTTCTATAAGAAAGCTGACTGAGCAAGTCATGGGGCACAAGCCAATAAGTAGCACCCCTCCCTGGTCTTTGCATCAGCTCCTGCCTCCAGGTTCCTGCTTTGAGTTTCTGCCCTGACTTCCATCAGCGATTGGCTATGAACTGAGCGTTGTAAGCTAATATAAACTCCTTCCTCCCCAAGTTGCTTTTGGTCATGGTGTTTTATCACAGCAACAGGAACTGTTACTAAGACAGTGCTGACACGGGCTGTGAAGAGTTAAGCCTCGAAAACAATATGCTAAAGGTATGGGGACCCAGCTTAGCGGCAAAGCAGCTGCACAACACACACAAGATCCTGGATTAAATGCCCAGAAATGCAAGCAAACAAAAGAACATGATGCTCAGTGGCTAAGAGTTCGTACTGCTCTTCTCAAGGACCCAGGTTCAGTTCCCAGCATCCAGATGGGGCAGCTTACAACTGCCCTGTAACTCAAGCTTTGGACGTCGATGCCTTCTTCTAGCTCTGTGGGCACTTGCATATACATGTGTGTATGCATACACACATGCACACACGAACTCACATACATACGTATATACCCATGAACATACACACACATGCACACACACACAAAGAGAGAGAGGTGGGGCATAGAATAAGAACACATCTTAAAAAAAATATCATGCAATAGAAAAAGAAGCCAGATGGGAAAGGCCAGACCCGACATGATCACACTACAAGGAAGTGTCTTGAAGATGGGAACCTGCAAAGAATGACTGTGGACTTGTGGTTACGTGGGCTGGGGTGGAAATGGGGGTGGGATGGGGGAGGTGGGTAGTGACTCAGAAGGGGCACAAGGGATTTGGGGAGAGCAATGGAAATATCCTAAAATCGGATTGAAGTAATGGTTGTGCAGCTCTGTAAATTTACTAAAAATCAGTGAAGTGTGCGTGTGAAATAGGTGAGTTTTATGGTATGTAAATTATACAGTTGGCTCTCGATAGCTGCGAGTTCCACAATCTCTGATTCAATGAACCATGGACTGAAAATATTTGGGGGAGATTACATTTGTGCTGAACACGTACGATTTTTTCTTGTCATTATCCCCTAAACAATTCAGTGCAAATGACTATTTACATAGCGTTTACATTGTGTTATACCGTAAATAAGCCAGACTTGACAAAAAAAAAATACACGGGATATACATAGGTTGTAGATGCAAATGCTGCATCATTTTATATACTACAGAACTTGGGTATCTAGGGAAGGATGTTCTGGAACCAACCACAAAAGATATGTACCTGAAAAAAGCATGGGTCAGTGGTAGAGCCCCTGCCTAGAATCCCCCAGTGAGGGGCTGGGGTGTGGCTCAGTGGTAGAGCCCCTGCCTAGAATCCCCCAGTGAGGGGCTGGGGTGTGGCTCAGTGGTAGAGCCCCTGCCTAGAATCCCCCAGTGAGGGGCTGGGGTGTGGCTCAGTGGTAGAGCCCCTGCCTAGAATCCCCCAGTGAGGGGCTGGGGTAGGCTGATCAGATGGGCACTGCTTCACTCTCAATGTGTTCCCCAAACTAGTTGGAAATGTAATTCCTTCGTTAGCTCTGTCTATCTTATGTAGAGTGGCACTCTGGGGAGAGTGGTTTGGGACTCCATAGCAATACTGGTGGGTTTGGAATACAGGCAGCTTACGCTTGCTCTGTCTTGTCGTGTGATACCGCCATGCACACAGTCATTCTTTGACATTGCAAGAGGACCCTTGCCACGCTCTTGGATGTCCCAGCCTCCAGAACAGTGACCATTAAATTTCTTCTCTTTGTAAATGACCTGGTCTTGCTTAGTTTTACAGCAACAGAAAGCAGACCTGATAGGTGGGAGCCACACTTTGCTAGTGGCCCTTCCTTTCTTCGTCCCTGCTCCGTGGGGGTGTCACAGCACAGCAGAGGTCCTAGGCTGTAAGTAGGAAGAGGCAATGCTGGTTCTTACCACTGGGACACTGCTGAGATGTCTGCTTGGGGAGAAGCAGGGGCCAGGAATTCTCTCTCTCCTTATCCACAGTGAACACCTTTCAGTGTGTATCAATCCAGCGCTTTTCATAAGAGCCAGTTATGGAATCAGCCTGGTTGTCCATCAACAGATAGAAAAATGTTTTATATATGTATATATACATATATTTCACAAATATATATGTATAGCATTCTGCCAATAAGAAGAAAAAATTATGTCATTTGCAAGAAAATGGATGGAAGTCAGGATATTACATTATGTGGAAAACAATTCAATCTCAGAAAAGACAAAGATTACTTGTTTTTGTTCACATATGCAATCTAAATGCTTAAAGTAGGGGAGGTAGGGAGTGGGAATAGAACCCAGGGTTTTGTATATTTCAAACAAGTGAGCCACACCCCAGCCCCTCACTGGGGGATTCTAGGAAGGGGCTCTACCACTGAGCCACACCCCAGCCCCTCACTGGGTAATTCTAGGAAGGGGCTCTACCATGGGATAGGGAAAGAAACTACCAGGTGGGAGAAACAGAAGGTGGTGTTATTAACATAAAGTAACTGAAATATATATATATATATATATATATATATATATATATATATGAGCATCATAATGTAATCTATCACCTTACACAATGAATATATAGTATAAAATAATCCCCAAATAGGCTAGCCTGAGCTACCCAGTGAGTTCAAGGCCAACCTGGTTTGCATGATAGGTTTGAGAAGAGCCTGGGCTACATAACAAGTCCCTGCCGGAAGTGAATGAGTGAAAGCAGGATAGCTCCCGGCAGCTGCGGTCTTTCTGTTCTTTCAGGTTGCCCACCCTTTGCTGAGGGAAGGGGCTGAAACCCACACCAGCACAGCGGCAAGTCAAGTCCTCTGCCGTGGGCACTGCACATGCCCCAAGCTCAGGCCTGATTTGAGCCCGGCCAACCCTTTAATTGCTGCTGCCACTTCTGGCTAGGCTCTTTGAAAGGACTAATTCGAGCAGTGACCACTCGACCTGAAATTTTATGAATGTAATTTCATTATCTAGTCTGTCTGGGGTGTGAGCAGTGGTTACAGTCCCCACTTTTGCTGACGTCCCTCTGCAGTGAGAATTCTCCATTTGCTTCCGTGGCTGAGGCTGTACAGAGGATTCGTGTTCCAAGCTGCCGGCCTCTGCTTGGCTATGACGGTGTGGCTTTCCGCCTGCCTGTGGCAAGAGGAAATTTTGGGATACACAGAGAGCGTCCAGCCCCGAGTTCAGGTGTAAACTGTTTCCTGCAGGAGTCGCCGGCAGGTGCGCATCCTACGGCGGTGTTGTGTCGGGGCATAGACACACTTGGACCTAGACCGGATTGAAGATGAGAAGTCGCAAGGATCGGAGAGAGTCTGCAAAGTCCAGAAACAAATCAGATTCCAAAGGACAGGACTTCGGGGCTAGCCCTCCAAAGCCATGCATCTTGCAGAGGACTGTCCACAGCCCCTAGTGGCTGCCAAGAGTCACAGGTAAGAACTCACAGATTTTTATGGCTCTGGAAACTAGGGCTGTGTGACTTTGGCCCAGGGACTCTATCTCTCTGAGATGGAGAGGGGACAGGGGGACCCATTGAAGAATATAGAGCCCAGTTTCTGGTATACAGAAAGCACTCAATACTTGCTCTGTCTCGACATCATCACGTCACACTTGCTCACACCACGTTCCCAGGGGCCACCTCCCTAATGGCCGTCAGGACTGTTGGTTCCACTACTACGGTCTCCTTCACTGGTGTACTCTAGGCAAGTGTTCTACTGATGAGCCACGTCCCTAGCCCCTCAGTGGCAGATTCTTTGCAAGGGCTGGACCACTGAACCACACCACCAAGCTCATTACTGGTACACAAGCACTGTAACACTGATTCATCCTTCCAAGCCTTCATTAGAATAACCTAGACAGTTGTTCTACCACTGAGCCACGCTCCAAGCCCCTCACTGGGGGATTCTAGGCAGGGGCTCTACCACTGAGCCACACCCCAACCCCTCACTGGGGGATTCTAGGCAGGGGCTCTACCACTGAGTCACACCCCAGCCCCTCACTGGGGGATTCTAGGCAGGGGCTCTATCACTGAGCCACATCCCAGCCCCTCACTGGGGGATTCTAGGCAGGTGCTCTACCACTGAGCCACACCCCAGCCCCTCACTGGGGGATTCTAGGCAGGGGCTCTACCCATTGACCAATATCCCTAGCCCTAGGGAACCTACTCTTTCTAGGTACCCGACCCTATCTCTCTTGTCCTCTCAGGGGTACAGGGAAAAATAGCTATTAAGTCTAGTAGGATGAGAGGGGTCAGCTCAGCACATAGGTTGTCAAGGCCATAGTCCCCAGCAGTCAACAGGAGATATCAAGCGCACAGATTCATGGGCTTAGCCAAACACCTCCTAGCTATGGTTGAGACCTTGGGAATCCAGGTAAACGTGTTACAGTCTTAGCTGTAAATATCCTGTAAAATACAGTCAGGTCCAGGTATAGTGGGACATACCTGTAATCCCAGCACTTGGGCAGCTGAGTCAAATTTGAGGCCTTTCTAGGTTACAAAGAGAGCTGCAGAACAGCCCCGGCTACATGGTGAAACTTCGTCTCAAAGAAGAGGAGGAGGTGGAGAGAGAAGCAGAGGCGGAGAGGAGGGGAAGAGAAAAAGCTGTAAGGCACACAGATCATTGATCCAGGTAGAGAACCACTGGCAGGGACCCGGACTCGCTGGCCTTGCAGACAACCAAGCAGAGCTCGGTGGACAGCCTGGACAAGGCCAGACCACTCTACTAATGAGCTTCAGGCCTTTGAGGATGCCTGAGAAATTCCTCAAGCAGGCCTGAGAGCAGGAGGAAAGGCAGCCCCAACTTCCCTCTGAAACCTGGAGTCCCAGCGGTCTTGGGCGGCCCGGACCGCTGCTGTTGGGGACCACAGAATTTGGGGACCACAGAATGGGTGCAAACACGCTCCCCTATTTGCCCATATAAATAAAAAATTTAAATGAGAGAATCTTCTGCAGAGCTCTACGGTGATTTGAGTTAAAACAGCCAAGCCCCGAATCCGGGAAGTAAGCTCCCTAATGAGGACATCAGCAGGCATGTAACAGTGGGCTTTGGGCCTAAACGAGGTCCTCCTAGAGGCCCCAGGCATTCTGCAAACAGTGTCAGGGAGAGAGATCTGCATGGACCCTGAGCGTAGGAATGGGGTTCCCAGGAATGAGAGGGGCTGGTGCATAACCCTCCCACAGGGTGTCTTGTTCTGTTTGTTGTGTGTTCAAAGGGCTCACTCACTGTTTGGGGCCTGAGAACTGAGGACAGGTAAGTTGAGGACAGGGGACAGATAAGGAAGACAAACATGGGGGTATTCCCTTTGCCTCTCTTGGAACCTCATGTCACTTTGAGATTGGAGTCTCAGCTGCCAGGTGATGTTCATGAAGGTGCCCGGTCAGCAGGTGAGGACAGGCATAGGTGTGGGGTCCAGGAGGTGAGGTAGGACATTCACCCCGCCTTCTGTCTTTATGGGGCTCCTCACCAGGCCTTGGTGCAGACATGGCAATTCTACTAGATGTCATTTTGGGGCATCTCACACACAGTCCTAGCCTCTGCCTCCTTCTCCAACTCTCTAATTCATTCTGTCCCAGGCAGAGTGGGAAAGAGGGCACCCCACACCTAAGAACCCCCTCTGGACATGTGACTGGTGTTATATGAGAACAGTCTGATTCATCCTTGCATAGGAGGGGACAATGAGGCACTGTGAGAGAAAGAATCTAAAACCAGGCCACCTGGGGACAGGGCGGGCATTGGAACCATCAGCCCCGATGGGTCTGTGCCCGGGCCGGCACACAATGGGGACCAGAGTCCTGGCTGGACTGTAATTTCAGAAGGTGTCTTTGGCCTGGGTCTCATTACCAGAGCAGTGGGTCCTGCAATTAGGGAGTTGAGATGCTGCCAAAATCTGTAGGGTTCTGTCAAGAAAGGTCCTTGGGGAAAAAATAGATTACCATAAAAAAATAGAAGACCCAGACCCTAACATTAAGGCAACAGGCAGGGACAGAATGGGCCATGCCCAGATTTGAGTCAGAATCTAGGCCTGTCAATTCCTATGTTATGCAGCTACTTAAAAAAGCCTACGTTGGCCGGGCGGTGGTGGCGCACGCCTTTAATCCCAGCACTCGGGAGGCAGAGGCAGGCGGATCTCTGGGAGTTCGAGGCCAGCTTGGTCTACAAGAGCTAGTTCTGGGACAGGCACCAAAGCTACAGAGAAACCCTGTCTCAAAAAACCAAAAAAAAAAAAAAAAAGCCTACGTGGAGGTTAGCAACTCACAGAGTGAAGGCACATAGGGCAAGGGTGCCCAAGTCAGAGCCTGGCACCCCCAAAACAAGACTGTCACACATCCTGAGGCTTAATTACACCGTATTTTTTTTTTTATGAATTATCATCCTGTACCTATGTGTAGCTGTGCGGTTTCTCAAAGCCAGTTCTGTCCATTAGTTCATGAAACCCACACAATGACACGGCTTCTATTTTTAGCGTTTTGCCGTAGCTCCCTGCAAACATAAGTCACACGTCTATCAGCCACGACTGTCCCACTCGTCTCTTCTGTTTTCTCTTCTAATTTCCCCACCCCTAGGAACCTTTAGCATAACAATGCTGGGACCGTTTTCTATTAATATCAATTTTCAGATTACAGTAATATGATGTCTGTTTCCTAATTTAATTAGGTGATTCCTGTTATTAGTTCCTACACGCTCATTATTTTTCATTTAGCATATTCCAAGGCACCGAAGGAAAGTGAGGCGCTGGCTGAAGACCCGGGGGTGTCTTCTGCAGGATGACTCGAACATTCCCACCTGCAGGGGGATGGGGGACCCAGGACATGGGGACATCATGAAGGAAGGAGGTGTTGGGAAGCCAAAGCTGTTACAGGAATGGTCTAGGCTCAGGGGAGAGAGTATGGGACAGAATGACTAGCTGTAGACACAGTGGGTCCCCCAAAGTCAGGGCCTCCCAGGAAGTATGAGAAGGCAGGCCCACCAGGATTTCCATGGATACACAGGAGAATTCAAGGATGGGGTGCAATGGCTAATTACTTTTAAAGATTTATTTCTGCTAATGTGTGTGGAGGCCAGACAAGGGTGTCAGATCTCCGGAAACTGGTGTTACAGGTGGTTGTGACCCACCAGACCTAGGTACTGGGAACTGAACTGAGGTCCTCTAACGAGAGCAGAATCACTCTTACCATTGAGCCTTCTCCACAGTTGATTTGTTAAAACAGATTTTTTCCCACCTTGGTATTGAGGATTGAACCTAGAGCTTCATGCCTTCATGTATGCTAGACAAGGGTTCTACCACTAAGCTATTGCCCAGCTACCCTTGACTTTGAATTGACATCTCATTAAATTGTCCAAGATAGCCTTGAACTCACTCTGTAATCCAGACCTTGCAGTTTGCCTGCTTCAGCCTTTCTAGTAGTTAGAATTATAAACCCATGGTGTAGGAGGTCCTTCTGTCTATGTGTTGCTTTCTTTGGTTAATAAAAGAACTGCTTTGGGCCTATAGCAGAGCTATAGGGGAACAGAACTAGGTGGGGAAAACTAAACAAAATGCTGTGAAGAACAGGCAGAGGAAGAAGCCATGGACCCTCTGTCTGAGACAGATGCCAGTTAGAATCTTTGCCAGGGACTGGAGAGACGACTCAGTGGTTAAGAGCACTGCCTGCTCTTCCAAAGGTCCTGAGTTCAATACCCAGAAACCACATGGTGACTCACAACCATCTGTAATAAGGTCTGTTGCCCTCTTCTGGCCTGCAGGCATACATGTAGACAGAATATTGTATACATAATAAATAAATAAATATTTTTTAAAAAAAGAATCTTTGCAGATAAGCCACTGTTACGTGGTGATACAGATTAACAGAAATGGGTTAAATTAAGATGTAAGAGTTAGCCAATAAGATGTTAGAGCTAATGGACTAAGCAGTGATTTAATTAATACAATTTCTGTGTAGTTATTTCAGTTCTGGGCGGCCAGGACAAATAAATGGCCTCCTTGCAACAAACCTATGCCAGTAGGCCCAGTTACAATGGTATATATAGTTAACATAATCTATAATACAAACATATTAATACATATGCATATATAAAGTGTGTATCCCTGGGTAAGTTTATGTGCCCAGGTATCCCCAGAGGCCAGAAGCAGTTGCGAACTGCTCTGCGGGCACTGTAAACTGAGCCCAGTTCCTCTGCAAGAGCCCTAAGCACTGTTAGCCATCTCTAGCCCCTGATGGTTGATTTTGATTGACAGGCTGATTGAATGGACCAAGGAGGGAATCCCCATTCTGCACAGGGAAGCCCACCTCATAAGCAGGAGATTCGGGTACAACAAGAGCATGTACCAGCTAAGCCAGGCTCTCTCCTCCCTCCCAGCCTCCATGAGGTAAGCAGTCCTGCCCACACCTTTCCACCTTGATGTGTTAAAATCTCTGAAAACTTGTCCACATAATCCTTCCTCTTCTGCTTTACTGGGCATTTTGGTCACAGTGACAAATAACCGACTAATGTCAGGTGTGGTTGTACACGCCTTTAATCCCAGCACTCGGGAGGGAGGCAGAGGCAGGCAGATCTCTGCCAGCTTGAGGTCAGCCTGGTCTACAGAGTGAGTTCCAGGACAGCTAGGGCTACACAGAGAGAACCTGTCTTGAAAAACAAAAAACAAACAAAACAACCCGACTAACACAGGCTCCAACACCAGCACCATGGAAAGCCCCCAACTCTGCCAGCCTGGAAGACTTGAAGACTGTCTCTTTCTAGCACTAACTGATGGCCACAGAGGGCTCTGTGTCCACATCGCCTTCACTTCTGGCCTCTGCCCAGCTGTAGGGTTGCCCCTCACACCACAGTCTAAATTAGAATTGAATACAGCGTGAATGGAGCCTGCCTTGTGCAAAAAACTGGTGTTTCTAGTCTCGCCCAAGTACGTGCCACCACCGGGGACAACGAGCCTGCCTTCCTTCCCTCCTTCCTTCCTTCCTTCTTTTTCTTTCCTTCCTTCCTTCCTTCCTTCCTTCCTTCCTTCCTTCCTTCCTTCTTTTTCCTTCCTTCCTTCCTTTTCCTTCCGCTGAACAGTGAGGACTGAGCTGGCCCAGGAAGAATCTATACAAGGATTCCTTGATTCGAAGGGTCGGGAATGGTAAGGCCTCATGAACCTAGACGGAACAGCTGGCCTGGTTTCCCCTCCCACAGCCCTGGCTGGGAGAGCCTGGCTGCGTTATTTTTATACGATGCATGGGGGATGTCCCGGGAGAACTGAAGACCAAGTGTGTAAATTGCCCCAGAGTGAAAATGCGTCTCTGAGGTCCCAGGAAGGTGAGACAAGGGAGGGCGAGGTGTGCCTGCTGAGCTGTGGGCGGTGCTCAGTGAGTCTGAAGATGGTACAGGTCTATTGTTTAGAAACACTGGGATCTGAGAGTCCCAGCCCGGCTGATTTTGCAATGATATATTGCCAGCTACTTAACAGGATGGATCACTGCAATTACATGTCACTTCTGATATTCACAGTCACAACAAGGATGTGTCAGCCTCACAAGGTTTAGAGGAAATATATACGATGTTCCGCAATGCCGTTAGAAAACGGCTTCAGGGAAACAGACTCCGGAGGATTCCAGTAAAATCCACCTGTTTGAGGAGAGCAGCAGCTCCATGGAAACAGGAGGGGGCTGGCTCCTCAGTCCTGGGAGGATTGTGGATTTCAATACCCCAGCTCTGAGAGGACAGGGTTCACAGGGTCAGTGCTGGGGCACAGGTGTAGGGGGTCACTGCACTTTGATGGACTGGCTGTGAGTTTCCGGGGTGCTACCACTGTGGCTCCAGTGACACCAGTTTATTTCTCTACTAGCCCCCTCCGGGACAGGGCTATGCTTCTCCCACATGCCCTAGGGGCCCTCTAGGGAAATGCTCAAGACTCTGTCTTGATCCCCAGATTGTATGCTCCTGGAAGCAGAGCCTATCCAGTCTCCTTCAGGCACGTTTCCTTGTATCCCTCACCCTCCTCAGAATGCTGGACCTTGTGGGGTCCCTGTACAGACAGCCACGCATGGGTCTCTTTCCCCAGCTGCATAGCCCGGCAACCCAGATGGGGTGATTATGTCCCAGGACAGAATAGAAGCCTAATCCTAACCTTGGCAACAAGGAATACGGGCAGCGTCCAGTACAGGCCTGTGTCTACAGAGACAGCAGCTCATCTTCCAGGACAGGGCTCCCCGACAGCCCGGTACACCCTCACTGGCCCCAGGACCCCAACCTCGAGCGATAAAGAGGGTATGGAGGCAGAAGGAACCCCCAACAGCCTGTGGGTGTTCAGGCCCTTATCAGAGAGGTTACAGGACACCTCCTCATACGCTGCCCCGATGTTATGGAATATTCCTGTACACTGTGTGAGGTAGTCACTGTGATTAGCTTAATAAAAAGCTAACCAGCCAATAGCTAGGCAGGATTTTCAGGGTCAAGTTCATGCCAGGAAGAAGAAGAGCGGGGTCGAGAGGAGACACCAGGCACTTTAGAGGAAGTACCAGAATAAAGGTAACCGTAGCCACGTAAAAGAATGTAGATTGAAAGAAATGGGTTAATTTAAGTTGTAA
Source organism: Microtus pennsylvanicus (assembly GCF_037038515.1). Lineage (NCBI taxonomy): Eukaryota > Metazoa > Chordata > Mammalia > Rodentia > Cricetidae > Microtus > Microtus pennsylvanicus. Next base: position 132,460,585 of record NC_134579.1, on the reverse strand, counting down.
GTTAGTAACAAGCCTAAGTTATGGCCAAGCTTTTAAAATTAATAAGTCTCTGTGTTATTACTAGGGAGCCTGTGGTCCCAACAAAAACACTTAACTATACCCAGAATCTCAGATTCCCTACGCCTGCAACAGAAGCCATGGCCCCTGCCCTTTCCTGTTGGAGTTACCCTGGAAAACGGTACCCTCCATATGCATCCACCACGGTTGGAAATCCCAGACACCGCTCTCCACATTCTCCTCATCCTCCCACACATCAGGCCACCAGCTCTGCACATGCACAACAACTGGGAACTGTATCCGGTCTCTGTTACAGTTTAACCTGAAAAGCCCTCCGCTGCTGGCTCATGTTTTGAACACACTATCCCCAGTTAGCAGCACTGTTTTGAAGGCTGTCGAGCTTTTAAGAGGTGGGTCTGGGTTTGGATGCAGGTCCTGAGGGGAGAGCTTTGGAGGAAACATGCTTCTCTCTTACTCCTGGTCTACTATGAGATGAGTAGTTACTGCTTGGACGTCCCACTGCTGCGGACAGAAACATTCTAGTGCTCCGCCCTCAATCATGATTTGAAACTCACTGACACCATGAGCCCAAACAAGCCCTCCCTCCTTAAATTGTATCTGCCAGGCATTTGCAGCAGCAACACAGGCATAACTAACACAGGGATTGGAGAGATGTCTCAGTTTGAGGGCGCTGGCTGCCGGAGCAGAGGACCAGAGGTCCCTTCTCAGCACCCGTGCTGGGCAGCTCACAACCAGCTGCAACTCCAGTGCTAAAGGATCTGGCATCTGCACGCACTTGGTGTGTGTACAGATGACCAGGTGCATGCGTGCGCACGCGCGCGCACACACACACACACACACTAAAAATATTTTAAAAACTAGCCTTTCTCAAGGCAGACATGGTGGCACATGTCTTTAATGCTAGCACTCAGTAGCAGGCTGCTCTCTGTGAGTTCAAAGTCAGCCTGGTCTACAGAGTGAGTTCCAGGACAGCCAGAGCTACATAGGAAGACCCTGTGTCTCAAAAAATAAAAACACAAAACAAAACAAAAATCAGCCTTTGTTTCCTGTTTCACCCAACACTGGTAAAAACCACCATCCTGGACTAAGTAAGGCTCAACAATGACACAAGAAACTACTTTGTACCCCTGAATCTCTTCTTCTCCCATTGCCTTCCCCAGGCCTGTGCTCTCCCATCTGCTGAATCTGCCATCCTCAGCTGTCCTGCGTAAGTATGCCTTGTCACCCCATACTCCCGATCTCACGAAGCCACTAGAATGAGCTTTATTTTTAAAGTAAAAGACCTATTTGTATTTGTGTGTGTGTGTGTGTGTGTGTGTGTGTGTGTGAGAGAGAGAGAGAGAGAGAGAGAGAGAGAGAGAGAGAGAGAGAGAGAGAGAGAGAGAGCGCACACGCACACATACATAAAGGTCTCCCCAGAGGCTGGAGAGCACTGGATCCCCTGGAGCAGGCATTACAGTCAGGTGTAAGTGGCCTGACATGGATACTGGTAACTGAACTCGGGTCCTCTGCAAGAGCAACAGGCACCCTTAACCACTGAGTCATCTGTGCAATCCTAGAGTGAATTTTTGAATGTTCCACACTTTGTTCCAGAGTCTCCAGTTTCCCATACCCTGAGGCAAAGGCTGGCTCCTCCCCATCATGTCCCAAGGGGGTTGCTGGGCTGGGATGATTCTTCAGGCATAGGTGATGTTCTCCCTTGCCCCCCAGCCACGTGCCACACTCTCTCTGGCCTCCAAATCTTTATCAACACTGGGCAGTGCTATGGGCCTGGGCCTTGGTGATGCCAGTGGCCTGCGTGTGAGGAAGAGGGGTCAAGGGGATTGGGAAAGGGATGGGGGGTGGGGCAGATGCTTAGAGGCACAGGCCAGCTGAGGCCTGGAAACTGTGTGGCCTTGGGCATGGTTCTTCACCTCTCTGACCTCACTGGTCTCACCAAGGGCTTCTATAGAGTCATAGGCATCTAAGACGCCTGTGATAGTGTCCGCCACATGGCCAGAGCCTGGCAGTGTTTGGTCATTGTTCCTGTGTCTGAGCTACTTAGCAAGCATTCAGCGCACGGCAACAGAAACCATGGTTATAAGAACCATACTGTGGTGTGGCGGTGGATACCTAAAATCTCAGCACTTGGGAGACTGAGACAGCAGGATCTAGTTCAAGGCCAGCCTGGGTTATTAGCAAGCTCTAGAACAACTAGCCTTGGCTACACAGAGAGACCCATTCTCAAAACAAAACAAAACTAAGTATTTGCTTAGCATGATACTTTGCACATGGTGAATGCCCTGTCGATGTTGGCAATGTTTGCTCTAAAATGCTTTTTCTCAGTACCGCGGTCTAAGGGTATCACACAGACCGAGAAGCCATCAGTGGCTATCCCTTTGTCTAAACCAGGGATCCTAGGAAAAAGAACAGGGCTATCACTATGCTACCTCAATCACGGCTACTCCACTCTGGGAAAGAGCAGAGAGCCCTGAAATGTAGGGAGAGCCTACTTTAGCGAAAGCCACTGTGCAGAAGTCAAATAGTAAAGAACATGGGCTGGCAAGATGGCTCAGTGGGTAAAGGTGACTGCTGCTAAGTCTAATGACCGGAGTTCAATCCCCGGAACCTACATGGTGGAAGGAGAGAAGTGACTCCTGAAGGTTGTCCTCAAACCTCTAGAGGGACCCCATGTCATAATGTCCCCACAAGTAGATAGATAGATAGATGATAGATAGATAGATAGATAGATAGATAGATAGATGTAGTTTAAAAGATTTTTAAAGATATGATAAAGTACATAAACAGACTCTGTCTGAGAAGATCAGTTTCCCCTCTCTCCCTTCTTTTTTGAGACAAGGTCTTGTTCTGTACCTTAGGCTGGTCTTGAACTCAGAACTCTCTATTTTCTTGCCTCAGTCTCCCTAGTGCTGGAATGTCAGCCATGCACTGCCAAGTCTAACACTATTTGCTTTTTTATTACATCAATCAAGCCATCGATCCAACATTCAGTTCAGCTTCATGGGTGGCCGGCAACAACTCACCTGGCCCCATGAAGACGGTCTCCACCCCATATAAGCGAAGGAAAAGGAATGACGGGATGAGGGTGAGAGGTCCCGGTGTGACCCCTGAAAAAGGGGCAGATGGAGGCATGACCACTGGCATGGACATCACAAGAGAGCCGGAGGACGTGAGCTGCCTGACAGATCACCGAGCCACGTGTGAATTCCTGTCTTTTTTGATAAAAAGCAAAGCGGGGCCAGACTGAATCTACATGTGCTCGCTGCACAAGGTTTTCCTAACTGTGTGCAGAGTACAAGGAATAAAGGAGAAATAGGTGCAAGCAATTGAAATGGGTACATTCTAAACGACCCATGACCCAACATCCTGAAAAAAATAGGAAAAGAAAGAAACTTAGATGTGGAGAGAGATTTAAAGTGTTCATAAGGCAATTATGACGTGTGACTGCAGCTGGATATTGGATGAGACACTAGAGATACACATGTCTATATTTATGAGACAACTAAGTCTCAACACTGACTAGACATACAAGTCCTTGTTTGTTTTGATGCAGGGACATAGTCCAGGCTCACCCCAAACTTTGGATTTTCCAGCCTCAGATTCTTATGGATTGCCTACTTTAGCTGTGGGACAATTTTAAGGAAATCTAAGATGGTTGGAAGTAATGTTAAAAACATCAATTTCTTATCATTTGAACCGAGAAACACTGAAATATTTATGTGTGAATTGGTTCAATATATGGTGTGGATTTTAAAAGTCAGACCTGGGGAGAGAAGCCTGGAGGGAGGGATAGGGCCAAGCTGGTCAGGCTGGAGTGCTGGGGTGGGGGAGGCTCCCGGGGCCATTCTACCATTCTAATCTCCATTCCCTATAACACTCAGTTCACAGAGAAAGGCAGCTACTGAAATTGTCTGCCCAAGTGAATGCAGATGCTGCCTTCTGAAGACCCCAGAGCCCCTATGCTGAGTCTTTTATCCCCAGTTCTGGCCTTTTATGAAGATAAAGGTTGGTCCTGTGTCAAGAAGTGAGTTTCTGAGCAGGTTGTGTGGCTCAGTGGTAGAGCGCTTGCCTAGCATGCTTTAGGTCCTGGGTTCGAACCCTAGCACTGCAATAATAACAATAACAATAATAATAATAATGAGAAGAAGAAGAAGAAGAAGAAGAAGAAGAAGAAGAAGAAGAAGAAGAAGAAGAAGAAGAAGAAGAAGAAGAAGAAGAAGAAGAAGAAGTTGTTATAACCCTCCCTAGCTAGCTGGGTAATTTCGGCAAGCATTGGAGAAGTTACAGAAGGGGGCTGTGAATGTAAGGCCAGCCATGGCAAACATAATCACAAAAATAAAGGAAGCCAAACAGCAGCAATAAACCCCACAAAAATGAGCATACTGGGGGCAGAAGCTCTGGCCTCAGGACTGGCAATTTTGCAGACTGGATAATAATTATAATTAGATAGGTAGAATTCTCCAGTAAACAAGAAAATCTAATCTTAGAATGCAGGTTGGCTAGTGGGTGCCTATCTATTATAGTTTGGATCTACGATGTTACCCACAGGCGCATCTTGAATGCTGGGTCCCCAGGTTATGGTCCATTTTGAAGGTCTTGAGAGGGCTGTAGACAGTGTGGCTAGAGGAAGTGTGCCACCGGGGATGGAATTTTAGCACGAACACCCCCGTCCAGTTTCAGTCCCTGTTCTCAGCTTCCTGTCTCTCAGCATATGAAGGGTCTCTGCCTTGAGCTCTGGCTGCAATGTTTTCCCACCCCACCCGTGATGGACTGAAAACAGGAGCTGAAGCAGTTGTTTCTGTCATGTATTTAGTTCTGTTTCAAAGGGGCTAACGTAAAACAGAACACTCTTAAAAAAAGAAAACACCTTAACCAAAGCTGGTAATTCTGTAAGATTCTTTTAAATGCCCTCGTTAAGTTGAGGCGGGCGAGCTGGCCCCAGAAGATGTGTCGTAGCTAACTGTATCTGTCAACTTGATACAAACCTAGTCACCTGGCAAGAGAGAACCCTACCGGAAGACTCGTTCCACCAGATTAGCCTGTGACCATGGTCTATAAGGCGTTTTCTTAAATGTTAATCGATGTAGGCAGGTCCAGCCCACTATGGGGGAGCCATCTCTGCGCAGGGGGCCATAGAGAAAGTCAGCTAAAGTAAGAGGGAGAGAGTGCCAGCAAGCAGCATTCCTCCATGGTTTCTGCCTTGAAATTCTTGCTTACCTTCCCTCAGAGACAGATGTGACCTGGGAGCTATAAGATGAAATCAACCCTTTGCACCCCAACATTGCTCCCTTTGCACCCCGACATTGTGCTCATCACAGCAACAGAAAGCAACCCACAACAACATGCTTTTAACATCTAGTAACTGTGCTCATGATATCAGATCTGTGTCGGATCCCAGGAACCACACACACATAAGAACTCCACTTCCCTTTCTCAAGCTGGGTTCCTGATGCTTGAATCCACAGAACTCACGCCTTAAGTCTCAGCGAAGCTTCTGCCACGGTGCGGAACTGTGTTCTAGTCCCTCTGGTGTTCCTGCCGACAGGATAGCCTGCTAGCCTGCAGTGCCTGGAAACTCCCAGGCTGCGTCAGGGGCCCCTGGGGGCCACCCGCCACGTGACTGGGCGCATACACGTGGTAAGCACTGGTTTCCAACAGATAAATGTAATCAAGGTTTATATGCTCAGAGACGCCAACAGGATGGGGTTGTTTCACTTGAAGGATCAGAAGAAAATTGTAACTAATGTTGTGGAAAATTACTTTGATATTGCTTTCTTGGTACCGAATCACAATTAGGCTGCTGTGAGAAGTACAGGGAAGGAATAAATGAATAGTAACAAATCAACACAAACAGCTCGTGTCAGGACCACTTCGCTCAGGGAAAGTAACGTAAGCATTACTTAAAGTTTTATGACTGCGCTTGGTGTGATTTCCGCAGACCGCCAGGGCTGCCCAGCACATAGCACGTCGTGAGGGCGGCCAGCCTGCATCTGCCAATAGGAAGGATGTCACAGTGAAGACCCGCCCATGCTCCTCACCTGGCTCTGTGCACCACAGCAGATGCGCATCCCGAGCGTCACGTGACCCTTCACAACCTGCCGGTGTGAGGCTCAAGCGCCCTTCCACAGTGCCATGCCCCCCTCCACCGTGCCATGCCGTTCTGTCCCAGAGCTCCCAGCTGTACTGTGGTTCCCACCCACCTGTAATCCACACATCTGTGCACTGTTTCAGAGCAAAGCAAGCTGGAAGGAGGGGCGGGAATCCAGTGCCTGTGAAATTAAGGGTTCCGCTCTGCCACCTGATTATTGGCATGGCAGGGCATACCCTAGGACCAGCCAAGCAGACGTTCACCTGGCGAGGTTCACCTGTCCCAGGAATGAACCGCAGAGGGACCCATACCCTGGCCCAGATAGAGACCATACATACACTTCCACCTTTCCTCTTTGGTCCCTCCCACACAGTGCAGACACCAGATACCTGAACATCCTGCCTGCATGTGCACTGTAAGCACACACAAAGGCGTTCCCCGGAAGCCTATAGCATCATTCGTCCAAGAGTCTTCAAGCTCCCTGGTTTCCTTTCGCAAAGGACTACAAACAGTCGCAGGGACCAATTTCCTGCTCTGCGATGGCACTGTCCTGCGGGACCCAGCTGTGCTCACTCAGTGTCTCTTGCTATCCTAGGGCTCCTGAGAGGCTACAAAGTCCCCAAAGGAGCCAGCTCAGTCACGCACACTTGCTTCCTCAGGCTGGGGAGCAGCCAGACCCACTTTTTGACAGCCGCCAGCTGGAGGGGTTGACCCAGGCAAGCATCAGCACAGTGGCTTGCCCGCTGTTTCCAGGGCCTGCAACTGAACCTGTTTCTCGCTCCCCGCCTGTGATGAAAGGCATAATTGATGAGCCTCCCCCACGCAGGGCTTCTGGCAGCCGCTGCCAGGTCCAGATCGGCTCTGGCCTCTAAGTGTGTTTCTTCCTTCCATCTTGACGCCCCGCCCCTAGCCTTCAATGTGGGCTCAAGGCCACTGTATAGTGGTTCAAGGCTCCAGTTTACAGAAGCAAAACAATGAGGTGGTACAAAGAAAGGGGGCCAGAGCTGGGGAGAGCTCCCGGCTGGAGCAGGCATGCATCCGTCCTGTGTGAGGCTGCAGGCGGGAGTGTCACAGGAAGCCATCTGCTGAAACCTCTGACCTCTGCATCTCTTTATCCTGTCCCTGCAAGTAGTGTGTCCCGGGGGAGAAAACACATCTCTGGGAGTCTTCACAAGGGACCTCTGAGAGTGCTGTGGTCTGGAAGCCCAGGCTTCCTTTTCCTTCAAAGCAGATTAACCTCCGGCCTCAGCCCCACGCCTGTGACTCCCAGCTCCGTCATATCTAGCACCAGGAGCCCCGGAGACCTCCTCTTCCCATGTTCCGTCTGCCCTAAGTGTTCTGCTCCACACCTTGCTCTCACTGTGCCCCACCACCCCCAGCAGACAGACAGTGGCTGCTCTAATGGGTCACAGGGCACAGAGAGATGGGGGTGTGGTAGGAGCGGGTCTCAGACTCACAAAGCCAGGATGCCCTTGAGTTTCTGTTCCAAGCCAGAGGGGTCAGATTCAAAGGGGATCCCAGGGCTAGATAGCGAAACTGAGTCACACTCTGGATTTGTGAGTTCAAGAAGATGACAATGGCTGGGGATGGCTGGGAAGATGGGTGGCTCAGCCGGACAGGTGTTTGCCCCCAAGCTTGAGTTCAATCCCCAGAAACTACATGAAGGAAGGAAAGAATCAGCTCCGAAAGGTTGTCTGTCCTCAGACCTCCACAGCATGCCCGTAGGCCAATAAACAAATTAATTCATTGATGTAACTTTTTATTTATTTATTTATTTTTGCCATGGAAACTTTACTACATAGCCCTAGCTGACCTGGAACTTGCTATATAGACCAAGCTGGCTCAGACTCAACAGAGATCTACCTGCCTCTGCCTCTCAAGAGCTGGGACCAAAGGTGTGCTCCAACACGCCCTGCTACAATAAAAAATTTCAAAAGAAGACTGGTGGTAGAGACCCATAAGCCTAGCTACTCAAGAGGATGACGTAGGTTCACAAGTTCGAGGCCAGACTTTGTCTCAAAAATAAAAACAATACAAAATGATCAGGGCACAAGGCCCTGGGTTCAATTCCCAGGAACATCTTAGAAAATTAGATATTTATCCCCTGATATCCCGAGCAATGCGTTAGATGCCCCAAGAGTTGGCAGAATTTTCTGTGCATCAGAGATTCACTGAAGACCGCAAACCAGGTGGGCAGCCTCTCCATCCCCGACTGCAGCTCAACAGCTAAGGAAGCCATAACTTTGAAACTGGTGATCAGCCTTCAGAAAGCCACTCCCACACGGACACCAACACCATTAGGGGAAATACAGGGCCCCTTCTCTGTTTACCAGGACCGTTGTCCCCCAGTGCCAACACACCAGGGCCACCATGAAGGTCTGCACGAGGCCTGGACCGTAGCCAGCAGCCTCAGGGCTTACCTGGAACCTGCTGCGGGGTGAGCTCTACAGGGTCCTGTAGGCTGATGAAGAGGAGGAGGCCCGCAGCTCCAAAGAGCAGGATGGATGAGAACATGCAGGCTAGCCGCATTGTTCCAGGTCGCGCAGTCATCCGGGGCACGCTCCGGGGTCACCTCTTGGGTGTAAAAGGCACGTTCTTTCCTCATTATCTGCACCAGACATCCATCAGGCTGAGGTCTATGAGACGGAAGGGAAGAAGTCTGTTTCAGTGGAGGATACCTGGGCAGGTTGCGGCCCCTATCACTGTAGCGACAATAGGGCAGCCGCTGGATTCTCCAACCTGCCCTGGAGCTCTCTGTCTCCTTCCCTCTCTCCCTCCCTTTGGACAGGGACATATTATGCAGCCCAGAGTGGTCCCAGACTAATAATCCCCTCCCCCCAATCTCCTGGGTGTTGGGATTACAGACATGCACCACCATGCCTGCCCACCTCTTGAAGCCCCCGGAGGCTGAATGGGGTCCTGCACCCTCCAAGGGTCTCCTGTCTGAACCTGCCATAGAGCCACAGAGACACACACAATCTCTCGTGGTGAGAACTTTGACAGTCACAGGTGGTAACCAGTGACAACCACCTGCCCTGCCCAGCTGTGAGCTCCTCAGGAAATACCTGTTCCCATCAGAGGTGGCTCACAGCCCTCCATCCCTGCTTGCTCCTCTGGCACCTGCAGACTCAGGGCAAGCACAAGTGAGTTGTTCACCTTGGGTCTACCAGAAGAGCAGAAGGAAGGCCCTCCACTGAGTACAAGTAAATGGCCCTGAATTGGACCAGATTGCGGATCAAGACAGGCACACCCCAGGGCTGGAGAGATGGCTCAGTGTTTAAGAACATTGGCTATTTTCCCAGAGGATCCGGGTTCAGTTCCCAGTATCCGCGTGGCAGCTCCCAACCATCCATTCCAGGAGTTATGATGCCCTCTTCTGGCATATACAGGCATTGCATGCACATGATACACAGACATACACAAAAGCTAAACATTCATACCCATAAAATAATAAAACAATTTTGGGGTTTATTTTTTCTTTTCTTATCTTTTCTTTTTTTTATTTTTTTGAGACAGGATTTCTCTATGTACCCTTGCTGTCCTGGGACTCACTTTGTAGACCAGGCTGGCCTCGAACTCACAGAGATCCACCTGCCTCTGCTTCCCAAGTGCTGGGATTAAAGGTGCACACCACCACCACCCTACACAACATTTTCTTTAACAGACAGGTACACCTCACCATGGTTTCAGTCTGAGATGTCCCCAACAGATTCATGCCTTTGAACACCTACTCCCCAAATATCGGTGCTATTTCAGAAGGTTGTGGAGCCTAAGCCAAGACTGTGTGGGCCAGGCGGAAGTAAGAAGAGGGGAAGTTCCCAAGACGCCTGCTGCAGGCGTAGGCAGGTAGATCTCTGACACACACAATATTCTACCCACATCCACACAACTGCAGGGACTCATATCCCACCAGGTATTTGGACAAATGGCCTCAGAGTGCTAATCACTTTTACCATTGCTGTGATAAAATACTTCAGAGAAGCAAACTCAAAAGAGAAGAGCTTGGGGCTGGAGAGATGGCTCAGTGGTTAAGAGCGCTGGCTGCTCTTTCAGAGAACCTGAGTTTGAGCCCAGAACCCACGTGGCAGTTCACAACCATCTTTAACTCCATTTCCAAGGGACCTGGTGCCCTCTTCTGGCCTCTATAGGTACTGCATGCACATGGTGCACAGACACACGCAGGCAAAACACCCACACACATAAGAGGTAATTAGAAGGACAGAGGACATAGGGAGGAAGTTTTATGTTGGCTCTTCATTTCAGAGGGTTTGATAGAGCACTGTAAGGAAGGTGTGGTGGACCTTCCCTACGGGTCTATTAGGGTATGGCAAGATGCTGGCCTCATACATTGGCCAGGCAGGAAGCCTGAAACAGAGCTAGGTTATATTAATGGCCTGTCCACAAACCAAAGGATACCCTTTATTTCCACCTAAGGAGTCTGCAAAGATCTTCCCACCCCAGCACAGGGCAGTACCAAAGGAAGCTGATGCCACCCAAGGCCACAGGACCCAGCACACAACGCTGTCTCTCTGTGTACAGCCTACAGACCCTTAAGCGGAAAGCAAAACTTATAAAGTCCGTCTCTGCCGTTCTCTGTGCCCAGAAAAGAATTCCCAAGGACTAGATTGATTTTCAGAAAAGCTTAGGAACCGAGGAGTATAAATTCCAGGCTCGGGTTTCTCCACTCTGCGGTCTCTGTAATTATTTTTTCACTCAGTTAACTTTAATTAACCTGCCGCAGGCCTCTATGCGCCTGGCGCCGGGCTCCCTGCACTGTGCGGAGCAGGTGGTTCCCACGACCTCCCAGCTTTTATGTTTAGGAAGCAGAAACAAGCAGGGCTTAGTTTATCGGTAGAGCCTGCTCTGGGGTTTTTGAGCAGGCCCCGACCTCTGTGCAACAACCTTGCCCTAAAAAAAAAAAGGACTTCTGCTGCCTATCATCTCTGAGATGTGGCATAAGGAATCCTGCCTTGCTCACAGTATGCCCAGATGGAGAATCATAGATCCCCAAGCCTCAGACCTGGGTACAGCTGGGGCTCCCTGTAGTAGAACTGTCCTGAGTGTCTAATCAGTGTCTTACAGAGCCAGAGACGCATCTTTTAAATTTCACAACTTCCTAAAAGATGAAGTCACCTTCCACATAGACGCCTAGAGCATGCCCTGGTTTCCTTTCTCTAAGAAGGGTGCGAAGAGCCAGGCTCATCGCTGTCGGTCTCCGGATGCAGGGAGAGTGTAAGCGACCCAGAATGGATGGGTGGGGCTATTCCCTCTCACAGGGATGCTAGTATCCTGTCTTCATCTTTGTATCCTTGGGCACTACCCCCCCCCCCCAGGAGCAGCAGTTGCCACAGCCCCTGATGAAACCAAATGGTCCTAGAAAGCAGCTGATTGGGTAGAAATGACTTTCTGCAGCAGCACAGCAGAGGACGGACTCCCGCAGGGGAGGTAGAGGAGGCAGTTGACAGCTCTCTAGGCAAGCTGACACCCTCACCCCAACTGTAGACTGGAGCAGGTGCCCTAAGGAGGCATACATGCCCTCACTCCTTCTGGTATCTACATCAATGGCTCACCGTCTATGATGTCGGCATGCTTCCTACGATCACGCCAGCCTCCCGAGGAGGACAACTGAGGACAACCAGAAGGAAAGTTGGTGGTCTCTGACAGGAAAATAATTCTTACAGAGGATAAGGCTCCCAAAGGCTCAAGTCTTTGGGCTTGGTCCCTGGTGGTGGGGCATTGTAGACACATTAGAAGAGGAGACCTAGCTGAAGGAAGTGGGGAGTGGGCCTTTAGGAATGCCTGGTCCTTGGCTGCCACCTCCTTTTCTTTTCCACCTTTCTTTCTATCCCCTTCCTGTTTGTCAACAGGTCAAGACCCTCCTCCACCACTGTACTCATTGCCACGATGTCTATCCCAGCTCACAGGACAAAGCCACTAGAGACTGAACTCTCTGAAACAGCAGCCAAGACAAACTTGTCCACCTTTACACTGTCTGTTGGGCATTGTCAGGTGACAACAACAACCTAACCAATACAGAGGAAGAAAAGAAGAGAGAAAGGACAAATTACGCTCAGTGCACCGAGACACCTGTGAAGACGGCTAATAAGGTCCCACGGGGTCACCGCCAAGGCTATCTGATAGACAAAGAAGGGGATTCGGAATCCCCTGTGATCGCTGCCTTGCTTGGTTCCAGTCTGGCGCTGTTAGATGTGACTCCAGAAAGTGGCTTTATCCCCTCTCTTCCCCCATCTGTCACATGGCCACCATTACAGCCACTGCAAGCTTCTGTCAACAACTAAATGGGTTCTGCCATTGTACCCCGAATCTGTTCACACTAAATCTACTCATGGAGACAGGATGTGGCTGCTCATGGCCTTGGGACCAGGAGAGGAGGCAGGAGACTCAGCTGTACATTTGCCATTTCAAAGACCCTGGAGAGCACACAAACACCTACCAGCATCACGTGGCTTCCCACCCAGCTTCTGAGCCCCATCCCCAGCCTTTCCTCCTGGGATCCTGTTCTCCATGTTTGCCCTCACTAGGGACTATAGGGTCAGCCAACTCCTGGCTCCATGCAAATGAGAATCAGAAGGCCAGCTGCCTAGCTTCCGGAGGAAGTGGCTTGCAATCTGACTAGATCAGTAATGTCCTAGGAGGGGACCAGCATCCTGGAATCTACAAGGCCCCTCTTCCTACAAAGCCCCAAGAATGCATGTTCCAGAGGACACATCTCTGAGCCCTCCCCCATAGCCCCCCCCCCCAGGGTTCTTTAGTCACACTTATTTTCAAGACAACGGGGAGATGCTGGCCCAGAGGTCATTTGTCTCCCCTTTCTTTGAGTCCAGCTGTTGCCTTGGGCCTCCATATAACAATGTGTCACAGGCCATGGCCTGGCTGCCCTGGGCCATGAAAATACATTTGCAAGACCTCGGCTGCCACCTGGGACTGCCCTGTCCTCACCACATACATTACACTCTGCCTTGGTGACAAGTGCAAGGATCCCTCATCTCCCTGCATCCTTTTCCAAAACCAACAGACAAGAAGAAAATTCAGATTATTGGCAATGAAGAAGAGGTTGCAGGGGGCTTGGTTAAGGCATGAAAAATACACAGCCTGGTTGAGTATTTGGCCCTGCTCAAAATTACAAAGCCTTCTAGTGGTTTCTTTCCCCAAGGCCTAAATGGCGTCACCGACTTTTACTTTAAGAAAGAAAAGATCCAATTAATGTTACACCTCCTGGGATCCAGGGGCAAGGCTGAAGATTTCTCCCATCTCCTTATTTATTTGATTTTTTTTTAAAAAAATGTCTCTTTGGGGAAATTGACTTCAGGGTATAATCAAGGACTTGAGAATTCAGCCAAAACACACGCACCTCCAGTGGCGACAGCTGGACACATGGAAGACTCCAAGGACACGTCTGGCTGTGGCTGTTCCGCGGCCGGGATGCTGTTCTCAGCCACTCAGAGGACCCCCCTCTCGCTGTTGGGTCCTCTGGCTGTTGAGACCCACCCGTACATCTCACTCCAGACAGCTTGGGGACACCCACGTGGTCAGCGGGCCCCAGGCCCAGGAAAGTTCTCTGTCCCAGTGTGTCCTTCTCACACGGGCAGGAGCGAACAATGCGGTCCCTCCCAGCTGAGGGCTTCGGGAGATGCTGATCGTCGGGAGACAGGCTGCTATGGCAACTTGAGGAGAATGGAGCCAGGCACTGCCGTCACCTTGAATCCGGCACCGTGCCTTCTGCGGCAGTGGCAGAGCGGACCTGGCACCTGGCTCTTCCCACTCCTGCAGCTGGGCACAGGTAGCTGCCCCTCGGTTACCCTCCTCGGCCTCCTGGCCTTGGATGCTCCTCGATCGGAGGGAGCCCACGGCCCAGTCCCCTGAGAGCACCACCTCCGTTTGTTTTTTGTCTGACTAGTTTTTCCTTGTGTGCGTGGCTCCCGCTTACTTCTGAGATGGGGCTCTTCCTTGATTTCAGCTCATTAAAATCCGGCAGCTAATTAAAACCTGCTCTAACAGCGGCAGCAGCGGCGGTAGCGGCTCCAAACTCTGGGACTCGTTTCTCCAGTTCTATGCATAGGCATAAAGTTGCAGCGCTCGGTGACGAAGACGGGATGGCTTGAAGAAGACTCTGAGGCAGGACTGCAGGCTCCAAAATGCTCCAGCCCTCCTCTACCAACTGGGCCTCAGGGGTGTTGGATGCAGTCCTGAAATTCCCAAGGCCAAGATGCGTGGAACCCAGCACAGCTCATCTGCACCACGGTTGGATAGGTGGGGAGGTTTCGAATTACTCACCGTCCTAGGTCTGTTATAAGGTCAGGTTCCCTCCGATCTACCCCATGCAGAAGCTTCTGCAGGTCAGAGAAATGGCTCCCTATTGTGGAGGTTACACTGTAAATCGGGTTTGTAGATCCCCGAACTTTGTCTCTGAAGCCCCTGTGAGCACCGCAGTCCAGACTCACCATCCCCTCCCAGGATAAACACAGAGTCTCCCTAAAGGCTGAAGGATTTCGGAAAACTCATGACTGCCATGGACCTGGTCAAAGAAGCAGCAGTCACAAGGTACACCACAGGTACACGTTCCGCCTAGTACTTCTCACCTGCTCTGGGCAATCCACACCCATTGGGCAGAGAGCAGGAATTCTAAAGATAGAGCAACCGAGTCCCTCCTTACCCCAACCCTGGCAGATCCCAGCACCCCCAAACCCTGAAGCTCTGAGCTTCTGTTGCAGCCCACTGGGCTCCATGGAGCCATGGGTTCTGGGTGGGACGCTCCTGCCCACTACCCATCTCTGCATTCCCAGGGCTGAGCACCGAGCGTGGCACCAGAGAAGTGATCAATAGCAGCAGCGCAAGCGGAATGCGCATGAGTTAATAAATGGAAGTGTTGGGGGCCATCGGGAGAGAGGCACACCACGAACCTGGAATTTTAAAAGGTCATTTCAGGGAGCTATGGGTTTGTTTTGAGTGGGTCTGGGCTGGAATCAAGTCCAGCGAAGGCAGCAGAAAAGTCTGGAAGTCAGGACGCCACCAACGAACCCCATGGAGTTGGTTACCTCAAAAAAACGCCTAAGGCTCACTGCCCATCAGGATATCACCTGGAATTCTTTCATCCATTCAAGATGGCACAACATGGGGCTTGAAGACATCAGGTTTTCAAAGGTAAATGTAGGACCTCTCTCTTGTCGTTATGCAAATGTACATGAAGACATTTACATAAAGAGACATCATAAAATGGATGGCCTCCAACCCCTTTGTATTAGTTACTGTTCTCATTGTTATGACAAAGGACCTGACAGGAGCGATGTGGAGAAGGAAGGGTTTTGTCTCACAGTGGAAGGTGAACACGGGAGAGCCATGGAAGAGCGTGAAGCAGCTGGCTGCAGTACCTTGGCAGTCGGGTAGCCAAGAGCCTCGGTGTCGATGCTCAGTCGGCTTCCCTCCCTTTTTGTTCAATCTGGAAGCTTAGCCGAGGAACGGACGGTGCTGCCCACATTCAGGGTGGATCTGTTGCCCTGCTCAGCTCAGCCTCTAAATTCTTCCTTTAGCACTCCCAGAGGTGTGCTTTCATGCTGATGAAGCCAAACCACCGAACATCCCAACTGTAAGATAACGTTAGAAAACCCCTGGACAGACAGACGTAGAGCTCATGTATGTCAATCAAATGTCTCTAAAGGGGCTGGTGAGATGGCTTAGTGGGTGGAGACCCAAGCACGACTCCAGGAGTTTGAGCCCTAGGACCCAAGCAATCGAAGAAAAGGAGGAACTCCTCAAAGTTGTCCTCTGACCTCCTTTACATGCGTGTGTGGGCGTGTGAACACACACCAAATACACATACAATTTCTTTACGTGTGTGTGGGCGTGTGAGCACACAACAAATACACATACAATTTCTTTACATGCGTGTGTGGGCGTGTGAGCACACACCAAATACACATACAATTTCTTTACATGCGTGTGTGGGCGTGTGAGCACACACCAAATACACATACAATTTCTTTACATGCGTGTGTGGGCGTGTGAGCGCACACCAAATACACATACAATTTCTTTACATGCGTGCGTCGGCGTGTGAGCACACACCAAATACACATACAATTGAAATCAACACCAGGGGATCTCTGAAGATGTATGTAAAGTGAGCTAGACCAGTCACAAAATACTGAATTGTCAATTCAGGGAGAGCAGGTGAGACAGAGATTGCCTGGGTCCGGGAGGGGACAGTGGCTACAGAGCTCCAGTCTGCGAAGATGAAAAGGTTGGGAGGGAGATGATGGTGATGGCGGCAAACCAGTGTGAATTTAGTTAACGCCACTGATCTGCACACTTGAAAATGGCAACAATAGGACTGGAAGCATGGTTCAGCAGAGTGCCTGCTGCTCCTGCAGAAGGACCCAGGTCCCAGCACTCATGTAGGAAGACTCACAACAGCCTGTGACTCCAGTTCCAGGGGATCTGACACCCTTCTCTGGACTCCCTGGGCACCAGGCACACACGTGATGCACACACATACATGCAGACTATGGTAGCTTGAATAAGAACAGCGCCCCCACCCAGGCTCTTATGCTTGAATGCTTGGTGCCCAGTTGGTGGAACTATTTGGGAAGGATTAGGAGGTGTGGCCTTGTTGGTGGAGGTGTGTCACAGGGCAGTCTTTGAGACTTCAAAAGCCCTAGGATACCCCAGCCCACTCTGTTTCCTGCTTGCAGTTTGAGATGTGAGCTCCAAACTGTTCCTGCTGCCATCATGGACTCTGACCCTCTGGAGTTGCCTTGGTCAGGTGCTTCATGACAGGAGCAGGAAAGTCATGAAGACAAGGGAAACACATACACAGAAAATAAAGCTTTCAAAAAACGGTTAAAGCGGGGCGGTGGTGGCGCATGCCTTTAATCCCAGCACTTGGGAGGCAGAGGAGGCAGATCTCTGTGAGTTTGAGACCAGCCTGGTCTACAGAGCTAGTTCCAGGACAGGTTCCAAAGCCACAGAGAAACCCTGTCTCGGGGGGAAAAAAAAGGTTAAAGCCGTCCATTTTATGGATGCGTGTTTTATATATTTATGTTTTTATTGAGCTCAGATAGGGAGTTCACGTTCTGGGCCTGGCTTCCCCTCCAACCAGCTGTGAGACCCTCAAGATTCAAATTTCCTCATCTCACAATCTGTCGTCAGACAAACCATCAACTGGATGAGTACCCAACTCCCTAGCAGCTCTGCGGGTGAGACAAATGCCTGGGAACACAGAAAGGCATCTTGTGGCTTCCACGCCCACACTGCCATTTTCGGGTGGATGAGCGGCCATCTGGAGAGGGTGTCCATCACTCATGTCTGAGGCCTGTCCTTCACCATGATTCTCAGCCACTTCCATACAAAACCTCCTGCAAGGCTGCTAGGGTTGCGCCCTAAAGTTCAACATTACTAAAAAGCACTGTTGCAGAGGCAGCTGGATCCCCGTGGACCAAGTAAGTCCTGCCAAGCTATCTGCTTTCATGACGGCTCGGTCTTTGACACAGGTGTCCGTGACAACCACTGTAGTATCAAGCTGTGGTGTTAAGCTGTGCACTATATTCTTGCATTCTGCAAAACCAGATTTTTCTACCAGAGGGCTCTCTGGCTGCCACGAGGCCACCTGGGTCTGCTGTGTACCAGGGGACCATTGTTTTATGCGTGCACTACATGGAGCCCAGGCAGGGCTGCGCTCTGTTAACTAGAAATCTCTGGGACCTGGACAATGAGCCCGGGACTCACACTGTAGCTCAGTCTGGTCTAGAACGTGTGATGGAATCCAGGATGGTTTGGGAGCTGAGATCTTCCTCCGTCCCCCTCCCAAGTGCATGGCCACACGGTTCCTGATGGAAATCGCGTTAAAGCCGACATTTAAACCGGGCTAATGGTTTGGATCATAATGTAGCTACGGCCAGCTTTTTCATTTAAAAATCTTTAATTTTTAAAGAACTTTAAAGGGCAACCTGGGACTGCATTCGGTGATGAAGCGAACTCTATTTTGCCATCTCGTCATGGATACCTTGGCGGTGATGCTGTACCGTCATACAACACAACTGTGTATAGTGCTAACGGGAGGAGAAACACACGGGACTTGCGGAGGTTGTTCTGGGCAACTGCACCAATGTATAATATCCTAAAAATGTTTTTTTTAATTAAGAAATCATGAACTTAAAATTAAAAGTCCTTGGGGCCAGAGAGATGGCTCCATGGTTAAGAACACAGGCCACTCTTGCAGAGGACCTGGGTTCGATTCTTAGCGCCTACATGGTGGCTCACAACCATCTCTAACTCCAGTTCTAGAGGATCCAATGCCCTCTTCTGGCCTCTGTGGGCACTGTAAGTGCCTCTACACGTGCAGGCAGACACTCATGCACATAAAATAAATCCTAAAAATTTCTGGCCTTTCAGTTCATGCCTAGTGGAAATGAACTGTAACACTGCGCCCATAAATAACAGAAAGCTCTTGTCATGGGCCAGCGTCAGCCCTTATTGTGTATATGAAACATCTTAAAGTTAGGAGACTATTCCTTTAATAGGAAAATTTGATGTGTTAGCAGCTACCGGCCGATCTCTGTGCGTTTTTTCAATTGCAAATTGCGCTTTAAACATGCAAACAATTATTAATATTGATTTGGACTAAAACAATATTGAATTTCAATATATCTCCAACTCCTTTATGAATTACCCCGTGGACACACGGCGATTATGACAGAAGAGCATCAGCACGCTCAATCTCTTTTCAGTGAGCATCCTTGAGAAGGGCTGACGGGATGCACGGATAGTGAACTTCACAGATGTGAGACTAGCACCAGCGTCCTTGGCTATAATCACACATTCCCCCCCCCCCCCCAGCACAGGCCTCTGAGTGAGCCCAGGGCTACTTGTCTCACTGGACGTTTCCACAGCCCATCTTACAAAGCACAGGTTAGGAACACATGCTCGAATCCCAGAATAGACTTGCGTGGTTTTTTAGAGGAAGGAAAGAAAAACGGAACAGATATTTATCTTGCTTTGGTAATGTTTCAGAGACTACTCAGGACACTATAGAAGTAGCCCACTTAGCTTGCTTCACAATCACTTCTTGAAGTGAAAATCATTACCCTTATTTGTCACAGATCTGGTTCTCCGTGAGAAGGAGCTGAGACACCGTTCAGAGGTGTAAGTGTTTATTAAGGACCAACACTGTGAAGGGGAGAGGCCGGAAACTGAAGTGGGCAGGACACCTTTGCAGCAGGCACAGCTTGCAGGAACACCCTGTAGTAGACACAGCTTGCAGGAACACCTTACAGTAGACACAGTCTGTGAGAGCACCCTGCAGTGGGTCCAGCCCGTGGAAGCACTCTGCAGTGGGTACAGCCTGCAGGAGCACCCTGCAGCGGATACAGCCTGTGGGTGCACCCTGAAGTGGGTACAGCCTCTGGGAGCACCCTGCAGCAGGCACAGCTTGCAGGAGCAGCCTGTAGTAGACACAGCCTGTGGGAGCACCCTGCAGTGGGTCCAGCCTGTGGGAGCACCCTGCAGCAGGCACAGTTTGTGGATGCATCCTGCAATGCCAGACAGCAATGGCTGACTTTTCTACATCCAGCATTCTCTGTGACTGGGTGTGGGTCACCCAGGGAAGGGTGTGCCCTCAGGTGAGGCGGCCTGCTGCAGCTGAGGCAGATCCCGAAGGAACTGGCAGCTGAGTCCGGGTGTTGACTGCTTGTTCAGTGTGAGGTCAGCGAGCCCTCCTTGGAAAGATAGGTGTACATCTCTCAGTCTGCCTCTCTATTTCCCAGTGGACAAAACAAAGGCTCAGGGAGACCAAACATGTCAAGGTTACACCATAAATTACAGCCATCCCAGATCCGTCTGATTCTAAACCTGTCTCACTCCCTGCCAGCCCCAGTTTTTCTCCAACA
This sequence comes from Microtus pennsylvanicus, assembly GCF_037038515.1. Taxonomy (NCBI): domain Eukaryota; kingdom Metazoa; phylum Chordata; class Mammalia; order Rodentia; family Cricetidae; genus Microtus; species Microtus pennsylvanicus. The sequence goes on along the minus strand of NC_134579.1, from coordinate 132,440,578 downwards.
AAGCTTACATCACAGACTGTCCTGACCTTCAGCCACGGAGACAGGAAGGTTTGGAAGCCTCCAGAGGAAAATGCAGAAAGTTTGGCTGTGTAAGCAAATACACTCCCCTCACTAACATCTGTGCTACATTTACGCATGCGTCCTCCCCCTTCCCTCATTGCTTTGCTAATAGAAGGGGAAGACATGGGTTATTCCAGTGAAGCGCTCCCCTGACTTATAGCTTAGAGACCATTTTTTCCTAGTAGATCCACTGGGTCTTGCCAAGAGCAGCCAAGAATGCACAGCGCTGCACGGCCAACTTCCTTTTACTTTTAGCAAGCACTAAGCCATTCACATTTCCCAGCTGCTCTGACATCCACAGCAGGGAAAATTACAGGGAAGGGAAAAAATTGCATATTTACTTCTCCAAATTGAAAGTTGGGGTATGATATGGGCAGGAAGGAGCGCGTGTGTACAACTGGAGCGCCCTGGCCCCTGGCAGGGCGCAGCTGCCTCCAAGCTGCCAAAGGCAATCCAGAGGCTCTGGAGAAAGAGAGACGGGCTGGGGGGCTTGGCTTCCTCTTAGGGAATCCCCCTCCCTGTGGCTGGCACAGGGCAGCCTCCATGGACTTGCTTTTAGGCACTCGGCCGCCAGCACTGACTGGGAGAGAGTCGGTGGGTGCTTGGGCACTGTGTGGTGAGCAGAGCATCCTTCTGCGAGGAGGAGAGGGTGAAGGTACTCACACGCTAGAGCAACGGGTTCTTTCTGCTAAAGTCATGTGACTGAGGCAAGTGTAGATGCAGCAGGTGGATGCAGAGCAATTGCCCCTTTCTTATTTCTTTTTTAAAGATTTGTTTTTCAGTAAGTTTTAGTGTGTGTGTGTGTGTGTGTGTGTGTGTGTGTGTGTGTGTGTGTGTACATGTGCATGTGAGGTACAGGTGCCTAAGAAAACCAGAAAGGCCAGACCCCCTGGAACTGGAGTTAAAAGTAGTTTAGAGCCCCCTAATATGGGTGTTGAGGATAAACTCAGGACCTCTGTGAGTTAAGGGCTCTTAACCCTGAGCCGTCTCTCCAGCTCAACCATTCCTTTCCTGACTAGACACAAGTTACTCTTCTCAGCACCACCAAGTGCTGGCAGGAACAACTCAAAGGATATGGCTTTTATTTGGCTCGTGGGTGGATGGATTTCAGACCATCGTGGTGCGGAAGGTATACATGAACAAAGCAGCTCCCATCGTAGCGGGAGGCAGAGAGAGGGAATGGCAATCCTCTTGATCAAGGTTCTCTCTTGACCCCTTTCTTCTAGGACTTGCAACCCAGGTGACGGTGCTGCGTACATTCAGGAGAGACCTTCCCGTGAGTTATCCTCTCTGGGATCATCCTCACAGCCACAGCCACAGGTGAGCCTCCCCTATCTCCTAGGCCATTCTAAATCCAGTCAGGCTGAAGGGGGACTGAGCAGCACACTCCCCATTATAGAGCTAACTGCTGAGCAGGCTGGTCTCCTACAGTCTAAGGTCTCTAGGACTGGCAGCAGGGCGAAACAGTCAAGTGTCCTGGCCCCCTCCTTCTGTCCCATGAGTAGGCCAGCATGAAGGAGTCCGGGTTTCAGTGACCTGGAAGTTCTAATGCATGAGTCAGGGGCCCAACTCCTCATGAGTTCTGCCCCACATCTTCATCTTACTAACATGTCTGAGTCTCCTCCATTTCATTGATCTCTTGATGGCTCCTTCTTTCCCCCTACAGGATTTTGGAAAGCCAGTATTTACATCCACTCCTCCCAAACCTCTTCCTCCCTTCTACCACACTAAGCTGCAGACCAAGTCCTCTGAGCATCTTGTCCTGTCTGTTGGTGCTAAGCCGGTTCAGCACCCGGGGTCCTGGACAGCTCCCGGTCTCCAAACAACTGTACTGTTTTCAGTCACTAAGTCCCTGTTCAAAAAGCACCCAAGGCTCAGAACTGCCCAGTTCTGTTGCAGAACACTAGTTGAAGATGTGTTACATTTGTTTATGCTGTGGAACATTTATTTAATGATGCAAAGATGTGTTGCATTCTTTTCTGTTGCATTTGTTTAACTTTGTAAAGCTGTGTTATTTTGCCTGCCTAAAACGTCTGATTGGTCTCATAAAGAGCTGAATGGCCAATAGCTAGGCAGGAGAAAGCAATAGGCAGAGAAAATAAATAGGAGAAGAAATCTGAGGAAGAACTAGAAGAAGGAGGAACAAGAAAAGGAGAAAGGGAGGCCAGCCACACAGCCATACAACCAATCAATCACAGAGTAAGAAAGGAAGAAAGACATAGAGAAGAAATAAAGGAAAAAAGTCCAGAGACAAAACATAAAAGAGAAATGGGATAATTTAATTTAAGTTAGAAAAACCGGATAGAAACAAGCCAAGCTAAACCGGGCATTCATAAGTAAGAATAAGTTTGCATGTATTTATTTGGGAGCTGGGTGGTGGGCCCCCAAAGAGTGGGGAAAAAACACCTATACAACTCACATCCATACATCTCAATGTGACCCACGAACTTGGAAGAGCCCATCTCTAGTAACACTCAAGCCCCACCCTCCTCCTTCATCATTCACAGATGATGCATATGGAAGCCTGCTATTCTTTACCGTGTCCTAAGTCCCCAGGTCATTTCTCCAACACAGAAACCAGGAGAGAGCAAAGTGTTCCAAGTGTCAGATGTCTAGCACAGTGTTTCTCATTGGGTGGCAACACCATGTCATATTTCCTGTGCAGTAAGGAGGTCCCTCATGGACCCCATCCCACAGGGTTACTTATGGAGATTCCTGCTGTGATGGGCTGATGTCTGGGGTGAAGGACCCAGTCCTCTCTCCACAGTGCATGTACCTCACAGATCATCCCCCTATCTTTTTAATAAAATGTACATGTATTGAGTGTTTTGCCTACATAGATGTATGTGAACCATAGGTATACCTGCTGCCTGTGGAGATCAGAAACAGGGGTTAGATTCCCTGGAACTGGAGTTATAGATGGTTGTGAGCCACCATGTGGATGATAGAATCTAACCTGAGTCCTCTGCAAGAGCAACAAGTGCTCTTAACTGCTGAGCCTCCTCTCCAGTCCCATGGTCCCATTCTTTGCAATGGCTTGGCTGACTGTGTTTATGTTAAACAACATGCAGAGATGTCTGTTTTCTCTCCTGCTGAGCCCACAGCCTCTTTCTTACTATCTCAAATCCTACAGTCTCACTACTCAGCCTCAATGACGCAAGAAGAAAAGAAAACCTTGATGCTCCCAAGACATGGTGGTGCTCCAAGGCATTTGGGTCAGATGGAGTGGGTTGCAGCTATAGAAAACCATTAGCCAACTGGTACCATCTCAAAGTGGAAAGGCATCCGCAAGGTCCCACCCTTGTGCCTGTAAATGTCTCTGTCAGCTGAACACAGTGGAGTTTATTAAGCCCCAACTTCTTATAGGGTGCTGAAGAGAAAAAGGAAGACAAGAAGAAACAAGCATCTTACGAAGAGACCCAAAGTGGCCAATCATTGGTCTTTAGTGAGTCCCTGTCAGAAGCAGCTCATTTCCAGTAATAATCATGCATTCCTTTGTATAATGAAAGTTGTTCTTCGAGTGACGTAGCCAATGCCCCCCCCCCCCAGGAGCAGATCCCAGCCCTCAGATCTGCCAATCTGGAGGCCTGGATTTCTACCATCAAGTCTTCCAATTCTCAAATTGGCAAGCAATGAAGTTTTTCAAGACTACTCAACAGGCTGGGGTGTACCTTGGCGGTACAGCACACTGTGATAGTGGGATCCCAGGTTCAAGCACCAGGGAGTGAGGGGAGGAATGGAAGGACTAGGTATGATAGCACACGCACTTAAACCCAGCACTCAGAGGAAGAGGCAGGTGAAGCTCTGTGAGTTCAAGGCCAACCAGGTCTATGTAGTGAGGCCTTGTCTCAAGAAACAAAACAAAAACATAAAGGCCCTGTGTCTAAAGCCACTCAGCCCTGGGGTCCACTCCGTCATGAAAAGCTCAGCCTCGGGTGTAAGGAGGCACAAGATCCCTGGATAGAAGAGATGCCTAATGTTGCAGAGACTCACATAAAATCAGCTGAGTGAGCAGGGAAAAGGCTCGAGTCGTTGGTGTACCAATCTGCCATGGTCTCCCTGGTTAGGAGCTGGCTCTGCTGCTCTGGAACCTGATGGGCTTTCAGCATGAGGCTTCTGCTTCTGTCTGGAGGATGGTCAGTGTGGTGAGGCAGGACAGGATATATGGTATGCCACCCTCAGCCCCATCCTCTCCTTCTCTGCCCCATTGATGCTATACACACACACCACCACCACCACCACCACCACCACTTTACAGTTTGGATGATATTCTTCTTCCATTTATAATCTCACATCCTAACCCCGGCACTCAGAATGTGACTTTATCTGGGATTAGGATTATTGCAGACTAATCAATCAGGATGAAGCCATGATAAAATAGCAGGTGCCCTGGCCCTAAAAGATGGTCCACAGAAGTGAGTTCATGACCAACCAAAGCTACATAGTGAGAGCTTTTTCTAAGAAAGAAAGGACTAGTGTGTCCTTAGAGAAGGGGACCAACAGACACAGACTCATGCCGTTTATCCATGTGAGGTTGAGGATGTGAACATGTCTGTGACTTGCACATGTGAAAATACGGCTCCACGGCTCTGTCTGTGTACTGTGCGCTAATGAGCATGTGCCAAGTGCACACATGTATGTTTCCAAACTCCTCATTCTGTTGTCAGCTGCCACTAGCTAGGACAGTCCAGCTGCGACCAGGCCACCTCCTGCTCTGGGAATGATCCCCAAGTAATGCTTGCCCCTGTTCCTTCCGTTCTTCACAAGGGTGGGAGAATCAACTCTCTCCTGGTAGAGGCCAGCAAAGCTCTGTCTCATCTCTGGGCCTGGAGGAAGGACAGTAGGAGGGTGGCCTGGGCTGGCAGAGTGGGGGGAGCTTAGGAGCGGCAGCCTAGCAGGGCCATCTGCCATCTGCGATACTGCTCTGTTGTCCTCTCCGTCCCCTCTCCGCCTCAGGGTGCATCGCTCCGGTGACCCCTGGGAACTGGAAGCTAATTTTCCACCATCATTAGTGATGGGAAGACCTCAGGTTCTGCCTTTAATTAAAGTCAAATGTGGGGCTTAGGAGAAGCGCCGCACGCAGACGTCCCTGTCTCGCTTGTAAAAGCCATATGCAAATAATTAAGCAAGGCATGGAAGCCATAATTAAAAATTTCACAAACCCCTCATTAGCTGAGCAGGCTGCATGGAAAAGCTGGACTGAGGGCCTCCCCCACACCCGTGGCAGTTCCTGCAGATTGTTAATTGGGGTGGGGGAGGGAGTGGCGGGCCACACCTAGGGGACAATGCACCTGCAATGTCCCTGCAGGGCTCCTAGGACATTTTCTAGGACAAAGCAGACAGACAGCTTGGTCCCTCTGTCTCTCAGGATATAACAGGGGCCCCAGTCCCAAATTTCACTGCCTCGCCTGGATGCAGTCCCGACATGTATATAGCTAGGACTCACTGGCAGAATGGGAAAGAAGGGTCCCATTGGAGCCTAAAGACCCCCTCCATCTGAACAAGGCTGAAGCCCTCATTCTTCTCGATTTCCTAGAGTCTTTCAATCCCTTCCAGGCAAGCATACTCTCTGGACCTTGTAACCACTGTGTTGTGATCCACATCAACACAAAGGCCTTGGGCGGGGTACCCAAAACCCAGAGAGCGCTCACCCAGTCCTGGCTTTGATCAGCATCTCTGGTAATGGGGAGGGTGGGGTGCCAGGAGGGTGTGTCTGACATTACTATTCCAGGCTCCCTTTGGTTTCTCTCCCCCCATCACACTGGGGGACCCTGGCTACAGCTCTCAGCATCTACAGACACCTGGGTCACCTCATGATGGGGATTGATCTTGCCAGGCGAGTCACCACAGGCCTAATCTTTACTTGCTCATTGACATTTCCAAATGAATATTCACTTGGCCCAATTGTGGCCACTTGTTTTCTGTCTCCTCTGATCAATGGTATTCCTCGGAAGGCACCGTGCTCACTGGAGACATTGATTGATGGTCAGGAAGCTGCCCGGAATACAACAGGACCAGATGCGATCTCCCAGCTAAGAGACTAGGATGCTGGCTTGCTTGTCTCGCCTGCAGGCTGTCCTGTCCTGGACTGGACCAAAGCTTCCAAACAGCCCACAGTCGAGAGTCACCCCTCTTGCTGGAAGTGAGTGCAATCAGCCCAGAAAGCAGACCTGCAGGTCTTCGTACGTAGCCCAGTCTGAACGCACTGTGTAGCCCAGGCTGGCCTTGAACTCACTGTGCAACCCAACTTGAAATGAGGACCCATCTGCCTCAGCTGTCCAGATGCTGAGATTCCAGGTCCACACATCACACTCAGCTGCAGAAGCAGATCTTAGGTGCTTTAGGACCTCAGAACTGAGAGTGTCCTGCTTGGCCACCTCTTTACCTAGAAGATCTCTCTATCTTTATCCACATTTCTGGACTAAGCCTTTTATAATTCAGACATTGCTTTCCTGGTGGCTCAAAAAAAAGTCATTTCTCTTTCTCTTCTTTCACATAGAGAGGATGCAGGCTACTCAGCCAAAGGTGACCAGACACCGTGCCAGGAGTCTCAGAAACATCCAGAGCTAGGTGGTGAGCCAGGCTGTAAATTGCAGCACTTGGAAGGCTGAGGCAGAAAAATTATGAGTTCAAGGTAAGCCTAGACTATATAGCAAGACCCTGTCTCAGAAGAGAAAAATAAAACAATAATTGTCTTAGTCACTGTTCTAGTGCTATGATGATTCACCAGGACTTAGGTAACTTCTGAAAGGAAACATTTAACTGGGGGCTTATAGTTTCCGAGAGTTACTCCATGACCATCAGGGCAGGGAGCGTGGCAGCGGGCAGGCTGGCCTAATCTTGGAGCAGTAGCTAAGAACTCACATCTGATCCACAGGCAGCAGGCAGGCATGCCAGGTCCTGGAGCAATAGCTAAGAACTCACATCTGATCCACAGGCAGCAGGCAGGCAGGCCAGGTCCTGGAGCAATAGCTAAGGACCCACATCTGATCCACAGGCAGCAGGCAGGCTGGCCTGATCTTGGAGCAATAGCTAAGGACCCACATCTGATCCACAGGCAGCGGGCAGAGAACAAGACTGGGCCTGGAGTGTGCTTTGAAAGCCCTAGTAACACACCTCCTCCAGCAAGGCCACACCTCCTAATCCTTCCTAAACACTTCACCAACTGGAAAGCAAACATTCCAATATAAGAGTTTATGGGGCCATTCTCATTCAAACCACAGCAGTAATCCAGCCTAGGGCAGTGGTGGACAGCCACCTGTGTGGTGTGTTTCCTTCTCCTGCACCTCCTCTTCGTTCCTCTTGTCCTTCATTTACAAAGCTTCCCTGCAGGTCAGATGCCTGCCTCCTCTTCCTGCCCCATGCATCTTCTGCATCACAAAAACACCTGACTGTAGGCCAAGCACTCCTGACGTCCAAATTCAAAACACTTCAGAAACCTAAAACTTCCCCGCTGCTGCTGATGTGATCCAGAGGTAGGAAACTCCACCCTCGGAAACATGATTTTTCCATACAAAATATCAATATTGTATAAAATCAATTTCAGGCTTCAGGCATCACGTGCATAGGAAGCACCCAAGAATTTTGCGCTTAGACTTGGGTCTCACCCTTTAAGATACTGTATCATTATACACAAATGTTCCCAAACCTGAACAGTGCAGGAACACAGGAGAGCTCTGGACTCAAGCAGTTTGTATGAGGAAGGATCCACTTGGGGTGCACGTTTGGGTGGAGAAATGGACCATCCTATTTATACAAACTACCAAAACATTACAAATTCTCTCTCTCTTTCTCTCTCTCTCTCTCTCTCTCTCTCTCTCTCTCTCTCTCTCTCTCTCTCTCTCTATCTCACACACACACACACACACACACACACACACACAGAGAGAGAGAGAGACAGAGAGAGAGAGAGAGAGAGAGAGAGAGAGAGAGAACACATGCAGGCTACCTTCATGCCATTGCCATTTAGCCACACCCTCAGCCCCTCACTGCTGTATTCTGGGCAAGTGCTCTACCACTGAGCCACACTGCCAGCCTCTCTGACTCAGTTTAATTCTAAAAATTATTTATGCGCCCACACAAAGAGTAGTGATTTGGGTTCCCCTTGAATCTCACCTATTGCTTCCCCCATTTTCCCCTTAGAGGTAACTCATCCATGTGGTAAATATTTAATAAGCATATATTGCAGGCCTGGAACTATTCTAGACAACTGACACCCATTAGTCAACAGAACAAAAAACAGAATTATATAATGAACATAGTAAATTATATGGAACATTGGAAAGTGCTCAATACAATGAAGGCAGAAGAAAAACAAAACGAGTAAGGGGAAGGAACCATGGAGCGCTTGAGCCTGGAAATTGGTCTCAGCCCCTTAGTATCAGTACATGGAAGATATCTTCACAGGGAAGGTGCCTTGGAGCCACGGAGACATACGGGGTGGCTTGTGCAAATGCCCCGGAGTGAGGATTTTTCTGAAGTGTGTCCTAAGAAAGATGTACACCCAGAAGGAAGAAAGGAGGTGAGATCAGAGAGGCGGCTTGATTTGATTGGGACTCAGCAGAGCTCTCCTAGGCTGCAGAGAGCAATGGCAGAGACCAGGGAAGAAGCCACTGTTAGGAGCCAGGTGAGAGAGGTCATAACCCTGGTGTGCTCTTGTTACCGAGAACTGGTGCTTTAGAAGCCGGCTGTGCTTAGATGGTGATGGTCGCCTGCATTGTTAATGTGAGGGCCAGCCATGATAATCGGTCACCCAAAGGAAGTTCTTTACTTCCAACCATTATCACCTGGGACTCTGGCCATTGATAAATTTAAATAAGAGGCCTGAGTCCCAGTACTTTACCCTGAAGCAATACCTGGTAGCAGAAAAGAACCACAAGCTGAGATAACCCGACCCCCACCCAAGGGCAGACCATTCAAAGGAAATGCCTGACATTCCAACCGCTGTAGACAAGGTCGCCTGCCAGCACACCTCACCAGGACACCCCTAGACAAATGTCAGCCAATCAGGGGTCCTGAACCTCAGAGACCCCTCACCCCCACCTTTACTACTATAAAAACCAAATTCTAATTGAGCTCAGGGCTCTCCAGTTAGTCTAATAAGTTTGACATGCGGAGACACCGAGTTTGCAAACTTGATTAAAATAAAGGCTCTTTGCTTTTACATATGAAACTTGGTCTCCTTGTTGGCTTTTGTGGGGACCCCACAGATTTGGCCATAACAGTTAACTCTGGTCTGTGATACAGATGAAGGTCATGGGTATTGTGGATCCTAGAAACAAACTGTTCATGTCTCTTCTCGGCCCTGGTCCTTCCTACCTGTGTCCAATGGGGATGCTTAGGAGCCAAGAAGGCGCCTGTGTTCAGAGCCAGACCAGAGCTACGGTACATGCAGCGACGACATGGAGGAGGGCCCTGGAACAACAGCCAGCTGCCTGCAGCGTACTCTGGCATCCCTTCTGCGACAGTCAGTCTCGATGTAGAAGCATCTAGAAGACTGGTCGTGCACATTTTGGGAGTGTCCATGATGGCATTTCCAGAGCGGAACAGCTAAGGATGTGGGGGGCGCCACCTCGCGGACTGTGTCCCTGGAGAGGGGAAGGAGGAGGCTAAGGAGAATTCAGGCATGTTCTCAGCCACGCCCACTACACCATGGCCATCTGAAACTCTACAAGCTGGCATAAATCCATCCTCAGGTAATTGCCAGAGCAATGAAAAGCTTAGGCAACTGCTTGCTGGCTGTACCACCGGGGGCAAGTTACTTAACCTCTCTGTGCTTCGGTCTTGTTTTCCAATTTAAAATGAGGCTACCATACGAGGTTAATATAAGCACTAGATGGGCAATCAGGGCGATTTTTGTTGAAACGGTACCTGGCATTTAAGGAACCCCTCATTCAAGTTAGCTGCTAGTTTGGAAAGATAGACGAAGCCCCTCCTGCCCACCCGTGCTCCTCTCTGAGGCAAGTCCATCATCCTACAGCTAGCAAGATCTGAATGCCTGCAAGAAATGAGAGCTGTAGAAGCTTCCAACAAGGTCCCCGGGAAGCGTCTCCCGAGCACAGAGAAATGTGTGTTCCTGGAAAGGGCTTCCAGGAAACTGCCTGTGAGCACTTTATCAAGAAGGGAGAGAGTGAAGCCGCATTTTTGGCCGGATATCTGCAGCCAGTGCTGGCCTTGGGCTACCTCCACTGGCTGGTGTCCCGAAGAGCAGCAGGGATGGTATTCATCTGTACAGTTTGTGTTCGAAGTGCTTTCTGAACCGTGGCTGCTGGAGATGCCAAGCTCCGTGCAGAACATCTATTTGCAGGGTGCGAGGTGGTTGGGTCTCTTCCCTGATAGCTAAGTGTAAGGTATCACACCTCTGATGGCTTCAAATCGGCTCAGAAGGATCCAGTGCACAAATTAGATTTCAACACACTGACTGGCATGGCTCTGAAACCCCGATTCTCCTGGCTCACAAGGGTCTGTCTTCACAGGCGTGTGCCACCACGCCGAGTGGACCATTAGAAATGACCCACGGTAAATTCCACGGGATCGTGGAAACAGGGTGGCATTTAATTTGTCCTGTAGAGTTGGGTTTTGTTGCCTTGTGGAGTGTTTCTCCCCTCTTTTTACATAATTAATTACTTGGCTTGTAAGGTTGAAGTCTCCTAAAAATTCTGGCAAAATGCTAAAAGTTGATGCTTGGCAGAGAATGATAGAGTGTGTTTTCAAAATATTTGTAGGTTTTCTTACACACACACACACACACACACACACACACACACACACACACACACACACACACCAGCCTTGTCTGGAACTTGGCATTGTTGCAATACCCATAATGGAAACCTGATATTGTTTTCCAATCCAACTTGAAGAAATTTGACTCCAGTTCATACACAAAAAGGGAATCTCTAAGACCTAAGAAAACAAACTTTTCTTCTGTTAAAGATTTGATTTTGTTGGGCAGTGGTGGCACACAGTTTCAATGTGTTCAATGGGAACACTGAGCTACCGCTAGCCTGCTCCAGAGTACCAGCACCTAGCCCTAATCCATCCATTGCTTTGCAGATCTTGCCTGAGTTTCCCAAGAGTACAAAGCCTATGCAAAACTTGGTTGGAGGGAAACCCGAAAACCTTGACACTCCCTTTATGGAGAATTTGCACTTGGCATTGTACCTTGGGAAGCTTAGACAGGTTGTTTTGAGGATATGGAAATCAACTGACTAAGGTGTAAACTGGAGGACAATAAAGCCCTGAGCAAAAGGAAATTGGTTCAGTCTTTAGGATGGATCCACTGAGAAAGGCTAAATTCATTCTCCGCCCCACCCCCAACCCCAGAGAGGGTTTCTCTGTGTAATAGCCCTGGCTGTCCTGAAACTCACTCCATAGCCCAGGCTGCCCTCGAACTCACAGAGAACTGCCTGCCTCTGCCTCCTGAGTGCTGGGATTTAAGGCATGTGCCACCTCTGCCCAGTGCTGATTTCATTCTTTTTTTAAAAAAAAATATTTATTTATTTATTATGTATACAATATTCTTTCTGTGTGTATGCAGGCCAGAAGAGGGCACCAAAACCCATTACAGATGGTTGTGAGCCACCATGTGGTTGCTAGAAATTGAACTCAGGACCTTTGGAAGAGCAGGCAATGCTCTTAACCTCTGAGCCATCTCTCCAGCCCCTGCTGATTTCATTCTTATGGTACCGGTACCTCTGGGTCTTATGTCCACGGACCCGTATGAACCCAGCACCCTCACCACAACACAGAGGCAGGAAGATCCCTGAGTTCGAGGCCAGCCTGGTCTACAAAGTGAATTCCAGGACAACCAGGGCTACACAGAGAAACCCAGTCTTGAAAATAAGATTTTTTTATGAGTGTGTGCATGTGAGCGTGCGCAGATGTGCTCTCATGCAAACGGGTATGCATGTGAGTATATGTGTGTGTGCCTACGCACGCATGTGGAGGCTAAAGGGTAAACTCAGGTGGCACCCTCAGGTGGTGTCCATCTTCACTGAAACAGGTTCTCCCATTGGTTTGGAGCTCTTAACTGAGGCTAGCCCAGCCGGCTAGTAAGCCCCAGAGATCCGCCTGCCCAGCAATGTGCTTACAAGCACACGCCACCCACCCAGCAGTTTTTACACGAGTGGGGGTCAAACTCAGGTCCTCACGATTGTACGATTGCAGGGCCAGCGCTTCACTAACTGAGTCTTCCCTCCAGCGCCTGTTCCTTTGCGGTTTTGAATTGACTCGTAGTCCTTGTACACGTTTACAGGGGTCCAGTGTGACATTTAAATACATATACACACTGTGTAATGATCAAACCCGGGCAATTACCATATCCATCACCTCATGTTTTTGTTGCTTGTGCTGGGAATACTCAAACTCCTGTCTAATAGAGGCTTTGAGGACATAGCTTAACTGCTGTCCTGAACAATCCAACGGTCATTCCTCTACCTGCGAGTTCGCCCCTCAACCTTCCTAGTAGGTGCCATCTTTAACGATACGCCACACCACCAGGAGCTTGCGTGTGCTTTATCGTCTCATCCAGCCATCCCAAGGAGCTTGCGTGTGCTTTATCGTCTCATCCAGCCATCCCAATTAATAGCCAAGAAATAGATCTGACCTTTTAAAAAACTCAAAACCAGCCACTTCCATTAAAGTGGTAGCTGGGCACAAAAAATAAAAAGGCCTCTGAGTGTGGTACCATTTTTCTTTTTCTATTTATTTATCTATCTATCTCTTTATTTTTGATTATGTAGCTCTAACTGGTCTGTAATTCACTATGTATGTAGATCAGGCTGGCCTTGAACTCAGAGATCTGCCTGCTTCTGCCTCCTGAGTGCTGGTAGTAAAGGCATGCACCATACCCAGCTCATCAGGTACCATATTTGCCTGATGTTATGAGTTCAGCGTGGCAGGACCCACATGGGAGAAGGATAAAACCGACAAGTTGTCCTCTGACCTCCACATACACAATGGCACACAATCCCTTTCAAAAACCTAAATGTAATTACAAGGTGAATCTAATTGGTCTTAATAATAAAAACCCAGAGTCAGATATTAGGGAGTGAAAGCTGAAAGATCAGAGAAGCAGAGCAGCCAGTCACTAGTTCTTACCTCTATGAAATCCTCAGACTGAATGGGGTATCCTTTCTCTACAAGTCCTCAGACTAAAGAGCTCCTGTCTTCTCCCGCCTTGTATTCCTCTCTCCGCCCAGCCATATCACTTCCTGTCTCCACCTCCCTAGTGCTGGGATTAAAGTGTGCACCACCACATCTTGGCTTTGTTTCTCTTTCAGACTGATTCAATCTTGTGTAGCCCCAGGTGGCCTTGAACTCTCAGAGATGTCTGCCTCTGTCTCCTGAGTGCTGGGATTAAAGGTGTGTGCCACCACTGCCTGGCCTCTATGGCTATCTGATGTGGCTAGCTTCGCACTCTGATCTTCAGGCAAGCTTTATTTGTTAAAACACAAACAAAATATGATCACATGTAATAATAATAATAGTAGAGTAGTAATAATAATCTTGAAGTCCGCTGGGCTATCTTTTCTATTTCTTTTTTTTTTATGAAGTCAAGGATTTGTAAGTTCTTGGTGTGGGTTTCATGGGATTCTCCCCTCCCCAAAGGTGAGGATCTGTGTCTCTAAGGGTTGCAAGGACTTTGTCTTGCCCTTCTGAAGAGGAGCCTCCTGCATTGTCTTCAGGTACTCCCAAAAGGGACAAAGAATCAAACGACAAGAGAGCTGATGCTCATGTGTGATTTGAAGATACCACTGGAGACCTTGGTGGCGAGCCAGAGGGGCCTGCGGCAGGCCACGTATTTATCTATATTGGGTTCCAAACAGCCAAATGTGTCTGTGGGTTTGTCTGGCATGCCGTCAACAGGGTGTGCACGGCTGCCCGCGCAGCCTCAGGGGCCCTTGGCATCCCCAATTGTAACCTCAGACCACCTTAAGGTCATGGAAGGGATCACACAAACAAGTTTCCCAAACTTGTCCTCTGCTGTCAAACCAAAGCACCAAACTTCTCCTCAAAGCATGTCTTCATGTGACACGGGGCACGGACCATGACATATACGGCAACAAGAATGCATGGTGACAGCTATAACATGAGCGGCACAGGCAAAGCCTCCAGATCCCCAAATCAGAGTCTTACACACATGGGAGCTGATGAGAAGCTTTGTCCTACCATCATTTCCCTACAAAAACTAGAATTTTATATGCTGAATCCCTGCAACAAAATCTCCCCCGCTTATTGAATTTCTTCCTCAGCTACTCCCCATTCCCCAGTAATCCTGATACACTGTCCCATGGGGTCCTCTGATCTGGCCCTCATCTCTTCCATTTCCCCGCAAAACTGTGCAACACCCCACATGAATTATGATGCGATAATTCAGCTTGGTTTTCCAAAGTCTACTTGCACCAACGCTTTCCTTCCAGCCTCGCGAAGCCCCTTACCTTGCCTCCTCCTGTTTCAGACAACGGTGGACCAAGCCCCAACATCCAGCATGGTGGAGCCTAACTTGAGCCGTGAAGGTCAAGGTAGGCCCCCACAAAAGGAAGGCAAGGTTTGGAACAGCATGCGCAGTATGGAAAATCCAGGATTCCCAAGCGGAAGCCTCTGTCCCCTGGCAACAATCACCACAATGCAGTCTAGTTAATTCTCTTCCACACCATCGAGGCATGTGCGGCAGCTTTTGCAAAGGCAGTGTCAGAAGAGGCAAAGTCACGGGGATGAGGGCACCTTAGGGTTCTTGAAGACACACAGGCGCGCGCGCGCGCGCGCGCGCGCACACACACACACACACACACACACACGACTTACTCTTTGACAAACATAAAGTAAGGTTGCGGTGTCATTCTCATCCATCCGCCAGCAGACCCTGTTGTTTTAGGATATGAAGTGATGCTAAAAATGGCCAACATCTCGCGCCTGACACAGGGGCATAAATCAGCCCATCTTCGGCGCTTTCGTTGTGGTATCGATTTCTTTCTGAGAATGGAGGCAGATGGCTCCAGTACGGCATCATCTACTATCCCACCCCCACTTGATTTATAGATCTCTTTGTACATTACCTGAACACAAATGAGCCTAGCATCATTCCTTGCACACTTGTCAAATTAAGGTGAGATATTCTTGTTGACCTTTAAACCTTAAAAAAAATAAATTAATTAAAAAATAAACCAACGTGTCGGAGACATTTTGCAGTGAGAACTATAAATGAGCCGGGCTCTTGGATGCCAATTAAGAGGATGTAATTATGAAGGGGATTGTCGTGTGTGCTGCGGGTAATGATTTAATTTTAGCTTTAATGCGTTCACTCAATGGAGGAAAAGAAAATAAGCTGGTTACGAATCATCTCGCGAAAGAGCCGAGAACAACTTGGCACCATTTGTTCCCTAATTTACCAAAACGGGAAGGAGCTGGGGGTGCTTGGCACCGGAGCCTTCCAGAAGGAAAGAACACTTTGGAAAAGGTGCAGAAAGTAGACGCACTGGCAGGAACCAAAATAGAGACAAGGTGGCCGTTTGTTGCGATGTTACCAAACACAGCCAGAGCCAGCCCGTTCTTGTGGGGCTGGGCGAGGGTGTGAATTGGATCCGATTTCCTGCCGGGGAGGAATCTTGCTCAGGGGAGGCATTAAGCCTTTCTCCTCTGCTGCTCTTCCCGGCATCCTTTCTATAACAGTCAGACTTGGATCCAGGAACGGAGTCCCTGGGTATTAGGGTTCGAGTGGAGAACATCCCCCAGACCCTCGAGTGTTGGAACCGTTTCCAGCTGGTGGCAACTGGACTAGAGGTAGGAGCTTTGGACACAGGGTCACAGTGCTTCTAATTAATTAGCCAAGCCAGAGCTCCCTTCTCCCTGGCAGACACAATGTAAACAACAGCCTCCCAGGGCTGCTAGTCCAGCCATGAGCATGTTCCCCAACACAATGTACCACATCCACGCCAACCATGAACCCAAAACAAACCCTTCCTCCTTCTCCCAGGTGTGTTTTTGTGTGTTTGTTTGTTTATCATGAACAAGAAAAGTAATGAAAGCACTGGGTGGTGACAGGTGACATCTTCTTGGGGCCGGACCATTGGTCTGCTGGGGAACAAAGGCATACACCTCTCTTCGCACCTCCATCCACAAACACCACTATTCAAGACCACATGGTGCTTGCTGTACCGATCTGTGCCGGTCTCGGTATGCCCAAACACAGGTTCACACTGCCCACACCCATAGCCAAGAACACCTAAGATCTGGCCTATCAGGCTGGCTCTTGGCGGCTTCCGTGAGAATTTGCATAACAATATCACGTAACAACTGACTTCTAATTAAGTCTTTAAACCTCACCAAGTGTGGAGCCCTCACTTTCTCCCTCTGTCTAGACTGTTAACTTCCTTTCCTCACCCCGGCCCATGACCCCTGCTGTGCACAGCTTGCAGCTTCCCCCTCAGCCCCTCCCACTTTCTAGAGACTCCACTTCTCTCAGCTGAGGTGATCCTGCTCTTCCCCATCCCTTTCCTCCTAGGCAGACAGGATTGTGTCTGGGACAATGGGGTTAGATGCTGGAGTCCTCTGTGTTGGCTCACTGTTAAGGGTTCAAATATGAAACATCTCCACCAGGCTCATGTTTTGAAAGCCGGTCCCCTTGTGGGAGGTTGCAGAGCTTTGCAAGATGGGTACTACCTGGAGGAAGTAGGTCCTTGGGGACACATTATTGCTGGCCACTCTTGGCACCCCGAGCCACATAATGTCAACTGAGTTGCTCTGCCAGGCTTTCCTGTTGTGACAGACTGAACTCTGAATTGTGAACCTGAATAAAATCTCTCCTGCAAATCGTCTCCTCCGTCGAGAGTTTTGGTCACCACAGTGAGATGCTAACCAATATGTTCACACATCTGCAGGTGCACACTCGTGCACGTTCAAACGCAGCCAGGTGGGCTTCGGTGGGCATGGAGGAAGGAACTCCCTGAGTTTGCTAGTAATAGGTTATGGAAAGTTCTCCATCCCAGACAAGCATGGCCTATCTACAGTCACGTGACTAATCAACATGGCCTACACAGCCCCACACTAATGGACTCTTCCTGCCCGCACCCCCCACCCCGCCCACTTCCTGTCAGTGCTCTGAGCCACCAGCTCATGCTTGAGCCTCAGGAAAAATGAAAGAAGCAGAGCAGTTCCTAGTGCCACCAAGGCGGCCAGGGCTGCCTTTTAGCACCCAGCGTGGGATGCCACAGGCTTTATCCTGCTCTATCCTGACTTATGGGCTTTCCCTTGGGCTCTGCGAGTCACTCAAGGAGAGCCTTGTTCATCTCTCTGATTGTGTCCTGAGTGTCAGCCAGTCCCCTGTAAGCTCCTCAAACTTTCCCAGAATCGAGAGTTGCTAAGCTACCTTCCAGAGACCCCTCCCACAAGAGTCACAGAGGAATCGGTCCCACTCCTGACCTCTGGAAGCCCTGGCCCCAGTGGAAGAGACTACAGGACTATGTTTCAGCCAAGCATCTCTGGCAGCAGGAGAGATGGCTCAGGGGTTAAAAGCACATATACTGCTCTTAGAGAGGACCTGAGTTCAATTCCTGGCACCCACACCTGATGGCTCACAACTGCCCAGAACTTTAGCTCCAGGGATTCCGACACCTCTGGTCTCTATGGGTGCCTGTACTCACACATGCACAGACCTGGAGAGATGGCCCAGTGATGACCAACAGACATGGCCCAATGGTTAAGAGAGCTGGCCGTTCTTCTAGAGGACCCGGATTCAGTTCCAGCACCTATACGGCTCACAACCATCTGGAACTTCAATTCAAGGGGATCCCAAACCCTCTTCCAGCCTCTGAGGGAACCAGGCACACATGCGATACAGATACACAAGAAGGCATAACACTCATACATATAAAATAAGTAAATCTAATAACAATACATAATAAGGATCTAATAAATAATGATATTCTGGCTGGGCGGTGGTGGCGCACGCCTTTAATCCCAGCACTCAGGAAGCAGAGGCAGGTGGATGTCTATGAGTTTGAGTCCAGCCTGGTCTACAAAGCTACAGCAAAACCCTGTCTCAAACAAAAACCAAAAAGAAAAAAAATGTTCTAAAAATAAAGTTCTCCAGTTCTTCAGCATAACTGTTCTGTTTAGAACCCAACCCTGCCCCTCTGGCTTCATAGCCTTCTGTGCACACATCAGTCAAGAATGCACAAATGGGGCTGGAGAGATGGCTCAGTGGTTAAGAGCATTGACTGTTCTTCCAAAGGTCCTGAGTTCAATCCCCAGCAACCACATGGTGGCTAACAACCATCTATAATGAGATCTGGTGCCCTCTTCTGGCATGCAGGCAGGCATGGAAGAAATGTTGTATACATAATAAATAAATAAATATTTAAAAAAAAAAAGAATGCACAAATGATGGCCCAGGGACCAAACAGGCCTGCCACCTGTTTCCTTAATAAAGCTTTACATCTTTTTTTTTAATTTAATTTTTTTGTTTTTTGCTTTCTGCATGGGCTTCGGAGTGAACCTAGGACCTTGTATATATGCTAGACAAGTGCTCTACCATGGAGCCACATCCCCAGCCTCGCAAATAAACTTTTACTGGAACACAGCCACACCCATTTTTCCTCTTCGTCTGTGGCTGTTATCCCTTGTGGTATCACAGCTAAGTATATTCAGCCCAAAGACCGAAACATCCGCCACCTTCCCAAGAAAACTTTCTGACCTACAGCCTAAACTATACAAACAGTTCCTTCATAAATTACCTGCCAATTAACTTTTAGGATTGTCCATTAAACTTCGGGCTAGCCATTCAACACCTTCACTCAAAGAAAGAAAAGTGAAGATGCCGGAAGCTGAGGGTAAGCCATATTGATTCCCGATTCTAAATCCATACATGAGCACACAGGAAAACAGTCTCACAAGGAGAACTTTCAAGCAATGCGATTAAAGCAAAGATTCCTCTGAAGGTTGCACCCACTTCAGGTCACGCCACACCGGGGCCACTGGCAGAATCCTTCCCGAACTTGCTCTTGATGGATACTTACAGAGGGAAGCAGAGGCCATACAGCTGCAGCCTTTAGCACATGGCGGCTTTAGCCACAAATTATACATACACGGGGCTGAAGAGACAGTTCAGAGGGGAAGTGCTCGCTGCTCTTCCAGAGGACCAGTTTGGTTCCCAGCACCACATCAGGTTGAATTCCAGTGCCAGGAGATGTGATGCCCTCTTCTGGTCTCTGTAAGCAACTGCACTCATATGTGCACATACCACCAATACACACACACACACACATAAATCTTGGGGCTGGAGAGATGGCTCAGTGGTTAAGAACACTGTTCTTGCAGAGGTCTTAGGTTCAGTTTCCAGCATCACATCAGGTGACTCACAACTGTCCTTCACTACAGCTCCAAGGACACATGCGGTGCACAGACATACATTGCAAGCAAAACACTCAGACACATAAAAAAAATAATTTTTAAAAATACATTTCTTTTTAAAGAATGGCTTTGAATATCTTAACCAGGTAGCATAAACAGACTTACTGTATGCTTCCTAGCCGGCTGGAATTTTCCAAGGTGTGGGTACAGAATCCAATTCCCTGCACAAACACCAGAATCAGTCACTATGCTTAGCATACATAGCCCCCCCTTTCCCCAAATAGCACCCACTTTGCTTATGATCTCCATGAGAAAATACCTAACGCCAGCAGCTCAAGGGAAGAGATTTGTTTGTTCAGTTTCTGAGAGTTACCGGTGGGGTGGGGAAAGCACACTGGAGTTCAGGTGTGAGCAGTTCAGACCCCAGGAGTCTTGGCAGGCTGGGGAGCACACCTCCGCAGGGAACCAGAGCTCCCCCAACCCCCATGACTCAGCCCTGCCTCCTGAAGGTTCCACAGGAACCGCAACAACTCCACCAGCTGGGGGACCAAGAGTTCAAATATATGACCCTGTTGGGGACATGTTGCACCCTAAACACAGGAAAGTGGCCCACAGGTCATTTTAGAAATTGACCCCTCAGTAGATGGACTGAAGGTCCCTGTGTCAGAGCTCATCTCCTTGAGATTGTCCCCTCCATCCACCTATCCAGGAATCCTGTCAAGGAGATTCTGCGTGCCCCGCGGCCTCTGCTGGTTCAGCCCCTATGATCCACAACTCCAAACACCCCATTCAAAGACGCTATTTGAAAGGAGAATCACTGTGAATATAAATGACTTTCTCAGAAGCTTGACTTTTAAAAAAGGAAGACGGATCTGGCCCTTGCAAATAAAAAACAGATTGAGAAGCTGAGCTTCGTGGAGTGACTTAAGCAGGCATTCAGAGTTGGCACCCGCTGGGAACAGTGCGGCAAACTCTGGAGCTGGAACAGCCGAGCTGAGCCTGGGGCCTGGCTCACCAGCAGCCTTTCCTCCCCACTTCGCATGGCCGCCTCCTCCATTCTCTCCCTCCCACCCCTGCACCTTCAGATCACCTCTGTTTCAGAAACCCTTAGTGAGCACCTACTGTGCGCTGGTCGGTGTGCCTGGACCTGGCGGGCCCTACAGAGTTCCCAGGGATGCTACGGAGCAAGGGACCCCAGCGAGCCACCTCGCCTGATGCAAAGGGAGGCCTGCTGAGGTGGCAGGGCCAGGAAAGGGGCCGCGGTGAGGCGCGTTCCTCACGTCGGTCTGTTGGGCAGCCTGTAACCGGGAGAGGGATATTGGACATTTTCCTTTCCAAGACCAGCTCTGCCGCAGGTGGAGAACAGAGTCATGAGGGTCAGCTCTCTCTCACCTATTCTCCGTGTGCTCCGGGTGGGGGTGGGCAGATAAAATAGCGGGGAGGGGGGCTCAGACAGCTGGAGCAGAGGCTGTGGGTGCTGTCAGAAAGAACCAGGCCTGGCACAGGCACGTCTGGATGTTCCTGCTGTGCAATTCTCTTTGGGGGAAAGACAAGGACCCCTGTCGGGGCGGGACTGCACTCCTGGAGGTGGGGGCGGGACTGCACTCCTGGAGCTGGGGGAGGGACTGCACTCCTGGAGCTGGGGGAGGGGCTGCACTCCTGGAGGTGGGGGCAGGACTGCACTCCTGGAGGTTGGGGGCGGGACTGCACTCCTGGAGCTGGGGGCGGGACTGCATTCCTGCAGGTGGGGGAGGGACTGCACTCCTGGAGCTGGGGGCGGGACTGCACTCCTGGAGCTGGGGGAGGGGCTGCACTCCTGGAGGTGGGGGCAGGAATGCACTCCTGGAGCTGGGGGCGGGACTGCACTCCTGGAAGTGGGGGCGAAAATACTCTCCTGGAGGTGGGGGCGGGACTGCACTCCTGGAGCTGGGGGAGGGGCTGCACTCCTGGAGCTGGGGGAGGGGCTGCACTCCTGGAGGTGGGGGCGGGAATGCACTCCTGGAGCTTGGGGAGGGGCTGCACTCCTGGAGGGGACCTTATGAGCACAGACGTGAACTATAGTCCCACTGTGCTGAGGACCACACGCACGGTACTAATCTTGGGATTCGCCTCATTGACTGTTCCCGGGAGAGGGGGTCAGAGGTCGGGAGTCCACAGTGAGAACTTCATGAGGTAACAGCAATCAATGCACTCCAGTCAGTGGGTTTGCTGTGCCGATGGGTGGGCGCATGATAGCATCCAGTCAGCAGAAGAGCCCTTCCCATTTGCCCAGTGATAAGAGGGAAGCACAGTGCCCTCTGCTCCCCCCCCCCCCACACACTCCCTGTTCTGCGGCTCTACTTGCCATGGTTTCTGCTAGTCGTGACCAAATAACACCCAGGACATAGCACAGTTCTGCAAACAATTCTTAGGTTTCAAGTGATTTATAGTATAGTATAATGTGACAGTAGTCACTATTAGTTATTAATCTCTTACTGTGGCCAATTTATAGCTTACGCTTTATTATGGGTATGTATGTATAGGAATAAGCATTACATATATAGCGTTGGGGAGCATCCAAAGTGTCCAGTGTCCCCAGACTACAAATGCAGTCAGAGCTGCTTAATACCACAGATGGCTTGCTAAATTCCTCTTCTTTCCAAATTCCCACCAAAAAGATCAAAGAAACACAAAAATCAGAGAAAAGGTAGGCCTGTATCGCCGGACAAGAGCTGGCATGTTAGGTTCATTTTGCTGTCACAAAATGCCTGATGCAATCAACTTAAAAAGTAGAAAGGTTCATTTTGGCTCACAGTCATAGCAGTGCCAGTCCATGATCATTTGGCACGATTGCTTCGGTCCATGGAGTGTGGTACAACCGAAGCATGTGGTAGAGTGACCTGTTTGCCCTTGGCATCCAGGAAGAAGTGGGAACAAAAGATGGGGACTGACATCCCAATATCCCTTTTCATGCACACCCTCAATAATCTACTTCCTTTAGCCGTGTTGTGGTGGCGCACGCCTTTAACCCCAGCATTCGGGAGGCAGAGGCAGGCAGAACTCTGTGAGTTTGAGGCTGGCCTGGTCTAAGAGCTAGTTCCAGGACAACCTCAGAACTACAGAGAAACCCTGTCTCGAAAAACAAACAAACAAAAAAAACCCCAAAAAACAAAACAAAAAAAATCTACTTCCTTCTATTGGGCATCACCTTCCAGAGACTCCACTACCTCTCAGTAGCACCAAGGGCTGGGTACCAAGCACTTAAGTCATAAGCTTTTAGGAGACACGTATTCAAATCATAGCGGCTGATCACGGTCAGAAAGGTGGGGGCAGGGGGGTGTCCCTGAAAGCCACAGAACAGAGATCTGGTCAGATGCACAGAGGTTAGGAGCCTGGGCAAAGTATAAAAGCCCAACTCTGAGAGAGAAGACAGCTTTGAGAGGAGCCCGGGGATCACCCCCACAGAGGGCACCTGCATTTCACAGCACAGCACTGGTCTATAGAGCGAAGGTCAAGCACCACAAACCACTACTGCTTAAGGTTTTAACACTTCTTGATTTGTTTAGGGTTTACTTAATTTGTTTTATGTGTATGTGTATCTCACCTACATGTGTGTCTGTGCACCGTGTGTGTGCATGCCTCGTATCCATTGAGGCCAGATGGGGCATCAGATCCCCTGGGACTTGAGTTAAGGACAATTGCGGGTCAATGTGTGGGTTCTGGGCATGGAACCCTAGGTCCTCTGAAAGAGCAGCCAGTGTTCTTAACTGCTGAGTCATCTCTCCAGTCCCCTGTTTTTTGTTTTTGTTGTTGTTTATTTGAGACAGGGTCTAACTATGTATCAGTGGCTGTCCTGGACCTTGTTATATAGACCAGGCTGGCCTCAAACTCACAGAGATCCACCTGCCTGTATCTCCCAAGTGCTGGGATTAAAGGTGCACACCACATTTTAAATGAGAAAATTATTAAATTTAATTAGTATTTAATTTTAAATTAATTTTAAATTAAGTGAGGACAAGCTAGGAAGTGACTGCTTATGACTGTAATCCTAGCACTGAAGAGGCTAACGTAGGAAGGAATTTAAGGCTAACCTGAGCTAGGGTGAGATCTTTTCTCATAAAACCAAATCAAAATAAAATTAAGTGAAGAACACTAAGGGTTAGGACCAGGAGAGGTGGCTCAGAGGGTAAAAGTGAGCATTGTTCTTGCATGGGATTCACAGCATCCACGCCAGGTCATACAGCTCACAACCCCGTGTAACTCCAGCTCCAGGTTATCTGACGCCCTCTTCTGGCCTCCATGGACACTGCACCCACATGCACTGACCCACACACAGACACATGTACATACACAACTAAAAATAAAATAAAAATCTTTTTTTAAAGGGCTACGAAGAATCTAACTAATGAAATCTGGCTTTCCAACACACTTTTGTGTTCAGCAGGCAGAATACAGTTTTCTTTAGTCAATCAAAGATTGTTCAGAAAAGTTGGCTTATGTTAGACTACAGAAAAAGAAATCTACACAGAAGTCATTATCTAGCCAAAATGCAATAAAATAGAATATTAAAAAAAGGAAGGAAACATACTGACTACAAAATTGTTTTTGACAGAAGAAAATAGAAAATCTATACTTGACCTTTTCTGGGGAAGGGAAGTTCCTGTTTCAAAGGCTTGAGGAGGGGGTTAAGGGCCAGGAGCCAGGGATGAAAGCCACAATATCACAATCACAAGCAAAATTAACATACCATCAGCAGAGCAGAACATTTCAACAGGTCTCATTCAAACTCAGAATGATCATGGGGCTTAAAGAGAACAACAGGATATAGAAGACTTGAGACACACAGTCCACACTTGTTTTTACATGTGTGTGTAAGTTTGTTCCCACATTTGTAGAAATACATATGTATGCATATGTATATGATGTATATGTATGTATTCACTGGCGAGATGGCTCACTGGCTTCTAAAAGCTGACTGCTTTTCTAAAGGACCTGGGTTCGGTTCCCAGCACCCACACAGGAGCTCCCAACCACACGGAACTCCAGCACCAGGGGATCTGGCGCCCTCTTCTGGACTCTGTGGGCACCACATACACATGGTGCACAAACACACCTGCAGGCAAAACACGGAAAATATTTTTTTGAGTGGTGGCAGACTACATGCCCTGCTACAGTATGTTGTGAAGAAATGTACTTTAGAACACATCTCTCATCGTGATGCACGTTTAAGGTGGTTTTTTTTTTAATCTCTTTTGATATCAGCTCTGAAACGAGGATGCTTCTAAGAACTGATGAGATGTTAGAGCCTTTCCACTGGTACCAAAAATAATGGTGTGCATTATAACCAGCAGCATCTTAGATTTCGTGAGAGCGTGGCAATTCTTCAGAAATGGATAGTATGTATTACTATTGAGCCTGAAATTAATAATAAAAGAAAAAGTAGATGCTCTCAAGTATTCTCCTGAACATTTCTCTCACATCAAGGAGGAAATAAAAACAGCAATTTTAGACGATGAAAAATTATGATAATGGCAACTTGTGCCAATCAAAACTTATGGAAGGCAGCCAGAACGGTGCTTGGAGAACACTACTGGTTTGACTGTTACAATCCTTTCTTAAAAAGATAATAAATGACCTGGACATTCAACTTTTAGAAACGGAGAAAGGAGTAAAAAAGTCCAGACGGTATTTAAGATAGGGAGAGAAAGAGGTGCTGTTCAGAGGACGAAGGAATCCAGCAGCTCTTTGTCACGAAGGCAAATGGAACAGATCCATCTCTAGGAAAATTCAAACCGAGAAAGCAGAGATCCCTGGCACTGGGATGGATGGCTATGAGGCTGTATAGTTCAGTGGTGGCACACCAGCGTACAAACCCTCAGTGAGGGGCTGGGGTATGGCTCAGCGGTAGAGCCCCTGCCTACAAACCCCCAGTGAGGGGCTGGGGTGTGGCTCAGTGGCGGAGCCCCTGCCTAGAATCCCCCAGTGAGGGGCTGGGGTGTGGCTCAGTGGTGGCACACCAGCGTACAAACCCCCAGTGAGGGGCTGGGGTGTGGCTCAGTGGCGGAGCCCCTGCCTAGAATCCCCCAGTGAGGGGCCGGGGTGTGGCTCAGTGGCGGAGCCCCTGCCTAGAATCCCCCAGTGAGGGGCCAGGGTGTGGCTCAGTGGCAGAGCCACTGCCTAGAATCCCTAGTGAGGGGCTGGGGTGTGGCTCAGTGGTAGAGCCCCTGCCTAGAATCCCCCAGTGAGGGACTAGGGTGTGGCTCAGCAGAGAAGCCAGTACCTTACCTGCTTAAGTCCCCAGGTTTCATGCTCAGCAATGAAAAAAGTGTGTGGGGGGAATAGAGGAAAAAGCACTAATGAGAAAGAGATAGTAGCATTTGTGCAAAAAACATTGTTACAATACGACAGTACTACAAAGAATTCTATTTTAACTTTTTGATAGAATGTATAGTAGTCTTAGGAGGCAAAAGTCATACAAACTGATTAAAAATGTGGGGAATCTGGATAGAAAATAAATGTGTGAAACTTGCATCCCCACCCAGGAGAGCATTGTCCTCCACTAGTTGCAACCTTCGAGGAAAAGACGTTTTCTCTCCCATTTAAAATGTTCCAGAGGATAAAGAAAGCAGGAAAACTTCCTAATTAATTTTATGAATAACGCATAACCCTGCTACTAAAACCTGCCAAATATGAAAGAAAAATAAAATCACAGACTAATCTTGCTTGTTACTATAGATGCAGAAAGTCTAAATAAAAGATCACGGCAGACATACACAGCCTCCTCGGCACCAGCTCCCAGCACAAATGCACAGGACTGCTGGAGAAAACAGAACATAAAACAATTAAATACATACTTCCAAGATCCCTTTACTATGGAGAGGGGGAGAGAGGAAGGGGGAAAGGCGAAGTATGAGGAGAAGGAGGAGAAAGAAGTGAGGGGGAGAAGAGGAGGAGGAAGAGAAGGAGGGGGAAGAGGAGGAGGGGAAAAAGGAGGAAGAGGAGGAGGAGAAAAGGAAGAGGGAGGAGGAGATGTGGAAATGATACTAATGTTTCCACAAGTCCCAAACGATGGATGAAAGTCCCCAGAGGTCAGGGTCTGGGGCCTTGGTGCTCACACACAGAGTCAATACAGCCTGGACCCCTGTATGACAAGGAACTGAGCTGGACTTTCAGGGGCTGCCATCTCAGTGTAGTGAAACCTAGCCTCAAACTCAAACTAGGCGTCATGTCTCAAGACCTGAAATCCCAGCTCCGAGAAAGCAGAATCACGGAGACCAGGTCTTCAGCTACAACGCCTGGAACCCACATGAGAGAAGGAGAGAACTGACACCCAAAATTATCCTCCTCTGACTTGTACACATGTGCTGTGGAACACACACACACACACACACGCGCACACGCACGCACACACATGCACACACACACACGCGCACACGCACGCACGTGCATGCACACACACACACACTATTACAATAAATGCAAATAAAAGGCAAAACAAAACTTTTTAAAATTCCTGTACAAAGGGGAAATGCTTTCTGAGGAAAGGAAGTCAGCGCACACCCAACTCTGTGGCTGTGGAATCCACGCTTCTATTACCTATGTGATCCTGGACTCCCCACCCTCACTACAGAAATAAAAGGACAAATAGTTCCCGGGTTTGTGCATGCATGCAAGCTCCCAGCACAGATAATTCCCGATTTTGACAACTCAAGAAGCACAGGGATAGCATTAAAAAAAATCCCTACCAACCTTAAATTAGTCTGGATAATTTTTGCTTCTGTCGAATATTCCATAGAAGCCATAATCCACACATGGAAATGACTCATGGTGTAGTCGGGGGATGAGGAAACAGATCAGAACCTAAGCTGAGGGAAGAATCCAATTTGCATGAATTTACTTATTGTTTATGTGAACATTTCCATTTTAAACCACTGAAGGGACAGATAGGATCAAGCTAGGGAAGGTGGCTTGTGTCTGTAAAGCCGAGGCAGGAGAATAGCTGTGAATTTGAAGCCAGCCTGAGCTACATAGCAAATTCAAGGCCTGTCTGGGTTGCACAGTGAGACACTGTCTCAAAAGAATGTTTTTTTTTTAAAGAATCCAAGCAATAAAGAAAAAAAAACAGGAAACCATAAAAATCAGGCATGTAGATTTTCAATATCTCCTTAGAGTTTCAAGAAATGAAAACTATAGCGATTGGAATTTCAAAAGCACATTTCCAGGGATTAAGAATAGACTCATTATCGAAGTAGAAAATGCTGGCATCCTGATGAATCCGACATAAACACGCAGGTAACATATATGGGAAACATGAGACCGTGAAGTATTAAGAGACTGGAATAAGAAAAGTCCCAAACAGCGCCATTAATCACAGGGACTCTGACAGCAATGCCAACCTGGGGACCCAAAGAAAGTTCAGTGCCTTCCGGATGATTTGCCGTAATGGGCTTGAGGCGAGCAAGCCAGTGTCAGCACAGGGTCTCTGCTGAGCTGCACAGCACACCGAGAAGCAAGGCTGACCAGAGGCTCTCTTCAGCACGCTGCATCTTTACACTTATCCCATCCTCACGATGACCAAAGAGTTTGTTAATACGACATTCTGCAGATGGCTAAGCAGAGGGACTGAGAAAAAGTCAGATCTAAGCGGCCCTCTGCAGGATTCAGGTTTATGCTCGACTCTGTCCATGTGACTGGCAGTCCAAAGGCTGACATTCAGAATAGGGGTGTAATGGTTAACCCCGATTGCAAACTTGATAGGAACTGGAATTACCTAGGAGACAGAACTTATTCGTGTCTGTTCCAGAAACGTTCAGCTGAGGAGGGGGAGGCCCACCCTGGACATGTTGGGAAGGAAGGACACTGCTCTTTGGTCTGGGGCCCCGGACTGAATACAAAGAGGAAGCTGGAGGATCATAAGCATGCATCTCTCTCTCTTCCAGCTTGTAGGCACAATGCGTCCAGCTGCCTCACGCTCCTGCCCTCAGGGCTGGAGCTGCTGGCACTGATTTGCACACCCCTCTGTGACAGGCTGTACCCTCCAACCAGAAGCCAAATAAACCCTTTCTTGCCGAAGTTGCTTTTGCAGATTGTCACAGCAACCAGAAAAGTGACTGACACACAAGGAAAGAAACGATTGAAGAGATGGTGAACGGATTTGCAGTTAGGAAAGGGCCTCGCCCTGCTGTGCACACCTATAATGCTAGCACCCAGGAAGAGTGCCGGAGGACCAGGAGCTGGAGGCTAGCCTGGGCTGTAATGAGACTCTATGGAAGGAAGGGCAGAAGAGAGGAAGAAATGGAAGAATGGAGGGAGAGGGGGGAAGGGAGGAAGGAAGAAGTGTGGTGGTTTGAATAGATATGGCCCCCACAGACTCATGTGTTTGGGTGCTTAGTTCATAGGGAGTGGCACTATTAGGAGGTGTGGCCTTGTTAAAGGAAGTGTGTCACTACAGAAGCAAGCTTTGAGGTCTCAGATATGCTCAAACTACACCCAGTGTGAACCAGTTGTTTCTGCTGCCCATGGATAAACACTAGATGAATAAAACAAAACAAAACAGAAGATGCAGGTGTCAAGCCAAAGAGTAAGAAAAGGGAAACGAGACGGAAGAAGGTGCAGTTGGTCCTTTGAAACCAGGATGAAAATCCAATCTATGTGGAACAAAATAAAGCTTTAAGAAAGAATACAGAAGGGCAGGAGAGGTGATTTCATGCTTAAGATCAAATACTGCTCTTGCAGAGAACCAGAGTTCAGTTCCCAGCACCCACATGACTGCTCACAACCTCTTCTAACCCAGCTCCAGGGGATCCAGTGCCCTCTTCTGGATACTGCTCTCTCTCTCTCCCTCTCTCTCTCTCTCTCTCTCTCTCTCTCTCTCTCTCTCTCTCTCTCTCTCTCTCTCTCTCTCTCTCACACACACACACACACACACACAAAAATGAGTCTTTATAAATTTTCTTCTTCTAAAAGAATAGAATACATTAGTAAACATGAAAACAGATTAAAGTGCAATGAAACTTTCAAAGCATGATTCTGAAATGTTAAAAGTAAAGAGACAGTAAACTATACGCGCGTGTGTACACACACACACACACACACACACACCAGACAAATAACCAAGGCAAAGTTATTTTTACAGTATAACTATTAAGTCAAGCTACAGTTTATTTGATCAAAAGAATATTGGTAGGGATTTAAAGAGTTATTACATCAAGAATATGGCAAGTCTCTAGGAAAATATAATAATCTTGAACTTGTATGTAGCTAATAATATTGCTTTACAAAAACAGAGTCAAAGTTGATGAAATTGTAAAGTAGAATCAACAAATTCATAACCACTTAGGGAGATTTTTAATGAATCACACGCTGGTGTAGATAAATAAAAATAGGCCAAAAAAATTAAAGTTGTAGAAGATACTATAAGAAGATGACCATAACATGACCAAGTTAGAGAATGTATATGGATGGGTACACATGGAATTCTGCGCTTGATAATTAAAGGTACACATTGTTTCAAGCATAAGAAACAACAATGACCACACCCCAGCCAAAACACAAAGCAATTCTCAACTAAAATTAAATAATCAATATCAAACAAGCCACAACCTCTCAGTACAGCACAACAAAACTGGGAATTGATTTTTTTAAAAAACAGAAAAGGGAAAATGTCCTTGAAATGTTTAAGATTCTAAATAATTCATAAGAGAAGGAATCACAAGGAGATTATAAACCTTATGGTTATTGAACAGGAAATACAGCACAGCAGTGATGTACACCAGCCAATTACAATTTAATTCAGAAGTGCATTGCAGAATGGTTCAATATTAAAATAGCTATTAATACAATTTATTGCACCAATAGATCAAAAGAGAAGATCATGTTGATTTCTACAGAGAGACTAAAGACATATGTGTAGGGGGTGTCCTTGGTTATCTATAAAACTAGTAATATAAACTATTATTTTAAGTTTAAAAATATCATCCCACATAGACTAACTTACAATCCAATCTTGTCACTCTTGAGTATTTACCCAAAGGCCTTTAATCAATGTAATCACAGACAGGCTTGCATATCCGTGTCATAGCTGAGCTCTTCACAATAGCCAGGAAGAGGAACAAGCCTGGATGCCCATCAACAGAAAATACGGCATATACACACAATGGAATTTTATGAAAATTTGGAAAACCAAAATCCTGACATTCACAGAAAGCTGGATGGGACCTGGAAATCGTGTTAAGTGAAATAAGCCACACTCACTTGGTAAGACAAATACTGCAAACTCTCTGTTATATGCAGAACCTAGATGT
The DNA here is from genome assembly GCF_037038515.1 of Microtus pennsylvanicus. NCBI lineage: Eukaryota > Metazoa > Chordata > Mammalia > Rodentia > Cricetidae > Microtus > Microtus pennsylvanicus. The sequence continues at coordinate 132,409,886 of NC_134579.1, read as the reverse complement.
AGAACTAACAGAGCGACTTCTATCCAAGACATAGAAAAGCCTCAGCCCCTCTTCCCGCTGCTGCCACTGCATTCCTTCACTTCCCTTTCTAAATATCTCGAGTTACAGGAGCTTTGGCTTCTCTCCCCTCATGCCCTCCTGGAGCCATTCAATTAGACACTTCTTCCCACCACCCCACCAAAGCCCACACTTGCTTAGAGCACATTGATGAATCCGTTGGTCAATTTTTGGTGCTCATCTTTTAACTGTGTGTGTGTGTGTGTGTGTGTGTGTGTGTGTGTGCGCGCGCCTGTGTGCTCCCACGAACTCACACCCGAGGGCAGTCCCATAAAGGCCACAAGAGGGTTCTGGATCCTCTGGAGCTGGAGTTACAGGGCATTGTAAGTCACCCATGTGGGATGATGGGAACCAAACTCAGGTCCTCTGGAAGAGCAGCCAGGGCTCTTCACCACCGTGCCACGTCTCCAGCCCATTGGCCTTCGTCTTACTCTTCCTTCCACTAGCCTTTGACATAGGGAGCCATCACAATGAACTTCCTTCCGCCCATTGGCCTTCATCTTACTCTTCCTTCCACTAGCCTTTGACATAGGGAGCCATCACAATGAACTTCCTTCCACCCATTGGCCTTCATCTTACTCTTCCTTCCACTAGCCTTTGACATAGGGAGCCATCACAATGGACTTCCTTCCGCCCATTGGCCTCATCTTACTCTTCCTTCCACTAGCCTTTGACATAGGGAGCCATCACAATGGACTTCCTTCCCCAGGGTTCCAGGTCACGCCACTCTTCTGGTTTCTTCTTGCTTAGCAGGTCTCTTCTTACCTCTTTGCTTCAGTTCCTCCTCGCTGCTCGGACTGCTTCCCGCAGAAGCATTCTGGTTCTGTTACCAACCTCTTCCGTCTACATTCTGCCCTTGGCTGACCTTCATCAGTCCGGGGCTTTAGCAACCATCTTTGAGTGAATGGTGCCTGAGCTTTCTGTCTCCTGCTTTACCTTCTCTCTGTAATTCCAGGTTCATCAAGTCACCCAGATCTATATAGTTGGAGATGAGCTGGACCTCTCAAAGAGTAGACACGGTTGCCCAAACTTCTTGTCCAAAGCCCTCTCTTGGCTGTTCCCTTTGTTGGCCTCCCTATCCAAAGTGTAGGCAATTCTATCCTTTGATACTCTCAGACTCTAAACTTCCATTCCTCAGTTTCCGTTAGGAAATGCCCACTCTGCCACCATGCTGGTATAGACCATCGTCTCCTATTGCGACAGCGCTCATGGCTCCTCCTCACGGCAGCTGCCAACGAACGGACCCATCAGACTAAGTCTCAATAACAGTCCTCCATTTAAATCCCTGAAGACGCTTCCTATTGTGGCTTAAATATGAAATGTCACCAGCAGGTTCATGCTTTGAGTGCTTGATCCCCAAGGGGAGGAGATTTGGAGTCTCTGTGAGATGTTGAGGAAGTTGAGCTTAGCTAGAGATCATGGAAGGCAAGTCCTCTGGGACCCATCAGGGCTGGTAACTTCCCATCTCACTGATGACTTCCTTGTAGGCCACCAGTAAGTTACATAGTGTGGGAAAATGGTAGTGGCTTTGAACAGCCATGTAGGATAAAGGAGAGGGGAGAAGGTGGATCAAAGACCTAAGCGGGGCTGTGTTATCCTTTGGATAAAGTTTTAGTACTTACCCCCGAAGTTTGTCATGTGTTAGAAGCTTGAACCCTAGTATGCCAAATGAGACGTGACAGAAGCTCTGAGGAAGCTTTAAAAGGTGGGTTTAAGCTGGGTAGTGGTAGCGCACACCTTTAATCCTACGATCTGGAAGGCAGAGGCAGGTGGGGCTCTGAGTTCAAGGCCAGCCTGGTCTGCAGAGCTAGTTCCGGAAAGGCCAAGGCTACACAGAGAGACTCTGTCTCAAAAAACCAAGATAGTAATAATAATAATAATAATAATAATAATAAATGAGGTGTGTTTAGTTGGAAGTGGTTAGTCTGAGGAGCAAAGTCCTAAGGGGGGGATTAACATTCTCCTGAGACTTGTCTAAGTTCTTGTTCTCCTGCCAGACTATGGTCCCCAGAGGCTGAGATGTCCCTGGGATTTATTTTCTGATATGTGTGCCCTTGTTGCCTAGGACAACAACACACACATTGATTCCCAATAAATATCTGTTGAATACATCAGAAAACTCAACATGGTAAGTCTATTTGGAGGCCTGTATGTTTGTAAATTCATCCTTTGTTCATCTAAAAATGAAACACAACTCACCATAAATCTCTGTTGGATATTAAATGAAACTGGAATAAATATTTCCAAAAGACTTTGAAAATCAAATGCGCCATCCCATAAAGAACAAGATAAAACTTGCCTCCAAGATTTTAAGAAAGTATTCTTAAGACACAATAACTAAAACAGTGGATTTGGGGGTGGAGAGGGGGCTCAGAGGTTAAGAGCACTTTCTGCTCTTCCAGAGGACCTGAGTTTGGTCCCCAGTGCCTGCATTGAGTGGCTCAAAACAGCTGTAACTCCGATCCAGGAGATACACTGCCCTCTTCTGTCTTCCAAAGGTACTACACACATGTGGTGCCCATATACATGCAGGCAAACTTTGACACATATAAAATTAAAATAAAATTTAATATAAAAATTTGTTTCCCTTTTCCATTTTCATGTATGTACTCTTTCTTTCTTTCTTTCTTTCTTTCTTTCTTTCTTTCTTTCTTTCTTTCTTTCTTTCTGTCTGTCTGTCTGTCTGTCTGTCTGTGTATTTGGAGGTGCACACGCCTGAGGATGACATCCAGAATCAGCCTTCATCACTCTTCCACCTTATTCATCAAGGCAGTGTCCCTTGTGAACCCCAGGGTTTGCACACGTGGTAGCCTTGCTAGCCAGCTTGCCCCAGGGATCCCAGCCTACACCTACTGAGACTGGAATTGCAGGCAGGCCTCCACGCCCACCTGGCATTTCCTGCATTCTAGGGATCTGAACTCAGGTCCTCACAATTGTGTGGCAAGTGCTTTAACCACTGAACCATCTACCTGACCCCCAAAGTTATGCTTTTAAAAAGCAATAATTATGGCCCTCTTTAACCTATCAAATTGACAAGGATTTTAGAAAAGCAAAGATTCCCTGGGCTGGTGCAATTACGAGAACAAATAGGCACACTCACGCACCGCTGGGTCTTTCTGGAAAGCAATCTGCCGGGAACTGTTACAAGTCTTAAAACCATGCCCACCCTTCGAGGAGGCGCCCTCCATCACCAGAAATCTATTCTGTAACGACACCAAGGTATACGGCAAAGAATGCTCACTTCAACGTTCTCTAAAATTGAAAAACAAAAATGAAAACCACCAAAATGTCCAACGGGGAACTGGGTATATAAATTATGATAAATTCATGCAAAGGAACGTGGTGCAGATGTCAAAAACGGAAGAGAAACAGATCCATTACCAGAGAAAGGTGTTGGTGATATATAAAGTGATTAACCAGGTTATGTGCGGCAGGCATAAAGATTATTGCATTTTTATAAAATGAATGTGACTTATACATTTATAAATATAAAGTGATGGAGGAGACCCTCTCTCCGTTACAATATATGAGAACACAGGCGCTGGGTGCAAAGACTTTAATTGTCTCTCTCTAGCTCTCCGCAGGTGCCAAAGCCCATCCGCCAGTCTCACTAGAAGCAACCTTTTCACTCCTGTGAAGGTGGGGACGGGGTGCAGACTGGGGCTCCTATGAAGTGGGCTAGAGTGTTTTGACAGACCCTTCTGCTCCACACTCATCCAGAGCCCAGGAAGGAAGGGTCCTCCTGGAAAGCTGGGGTTGTCAAGGCTTGGAGCCCAACTAGCAGCCCACCTGCCCAAACGCCTGGACACTGAGACTTCATCAGCCTCTGGGACAGAGGCCAGAGGTGTTGGGCTGAGCAGCTCTGAGCCATCGCATGGAGTCTTAGCCACCATTCAGGTCCCTTTCTGCTGTTCCGTCCAGACATGAGATGTCAGGCCCTTGACTTTGGGTAGGGAGTTATCTCCCTCGACAAACTCGGTGGTTATCCATCTCCAGACCCGTCTTCTCACAGACAGGAAATGCACAGAAATCTCATTCTAGTCTGTTGGTGGTGGCATACCTGTAATCCCAGCACTTGGGAGATGGAGGCAGGAGGATCACACATTTGAGACGAGCCTGCGATGGATGACAAAATGCCTCCTCAAAAGCAAACAAAATGAGAGGCTGAGAGTTTGGCTCACTGGGTCAAGCGCTGGCTACAAACATGGGAGGACTTGAGTGCGGTCCTCAACACCCATGTAAAAAACAAAACAAAACAGGCAAAGTGGAGGTTCAATCAATGTCACATCAATGGGGAGACAAAGACAGGAGGATCCCGGGGGGCTCATTGATCAGACTGTCTACCTGAATCAGGGTTCAGCCAGACACCCTGTCTCAAAAGGTGAGAGCAGTGGAAGACAACTAGTGTCAGGCTCTGGCCTTCACACACAGGCACACACACAGGCACACACACACACACATGCACACACACACACATACAGGCACACACGCACACACACACAGGCACACACACACAGGCACACACACACACACATGCACACACACAGGCATACACACACAGGCACACACACACACACGCACACACACACAGGCACACACACACAGGCACACACACAGGCACACACACAGGCACACACACAGGCACACACACAGGCACACACACATACACACACAGGCACACACACACATGCACACACACACACACAGGCACACACACACAGGCACACACACACACACACACACAGGCACACACACACACAAAAACTACATGTTCTTTTATTGTTTTATTGTAGGTAGTCCTTGGGGTTGATTCCAGAGCCGCTGGCCCACTAGGCAAGAGATCTACCACTGAGCTTCACCCCACCCATTCTGTATATTAAGTGTTTGAATACCTGTCTACCCTGGTTCTGCATCCCTTTTGATTGGAAGCTGAACTGTCCCTGTGCTAACCACGCCCACCCTGGGCTGAGTATTCTACTAGAAATGTCCCAGCTTCTGAGTGCCTGAGCTGCCCATGCTCCTTCTCCCCACCTTGCCAGGAGCCTCCCTCCGTCCCCTCCTCCTCAGCTGTGGGAAACAGAGCCCGAACCACACCACCGCCAACCCCTCAGACCTTCCCCTCTGCAGGAAAATCCCTGACTCTTTTTCCTTTCTCAGATCCAGGGGCCTGACCCACTCCCAGCTGTGTTGTGGCATCTTAGACGTGTGGGAGCTCTGCGGCCCTGCCATTACTCAAGTCCTGTGCAGGAGGAACCCGAACTGAGCCCCAGAGCCTGTCAGTTTCTTAACACCAGAACTGAGCTAAAGAGGGGACCCAGAGCAGAACAACATCCTGGACCGATAGCTCATCTTAACGGTTGACTCAACCACGTTAAAAAACACCTACCCCCAAAATAAAACAGAATAAAAAATAAATTAAAAAAAAGTACATAGCCAATTAGCAAAGCCCATCTTTGAATTGTCTGCAATGGCATTTTTCAGAGACAATAGATAATGAGGGTGCTGACCTAATCAATGGATAGTCTCATATTGGGTTTATAATATGATGGCATTATTGAGAGGGTGAGGAAAGGGAGAAGATGGGATGCAGCTGTAACAAACAGGTCACTGGAGTGTATCTGTGTGTGTGTGTGTGTAGGAGAGAAAGAGAGAGAGAGAGAGAGAGAGAGAGAGAGAGAGAGAGAGAGAACCTATGTGTAGGGGTATGCTCACCCATTCATGTGTGTATGGAGGCCCGAAGCTGACCCTGGATGTCTTACTTTATTGCCCATCATCTATTTTAGCTACTTTCCGGTTGCTATGATACAATGCCACGACCAAAAGCAACTTAGAGAAGAAAGGGTTTGCTTTGGCTTATGATTCCAGAGGGATAAGAGTCCATTGTGGCGGGGCATCGTGGCTGAATCCACAGGTATAGAGGCAGAAGCAGGAAGCTGAGCAAACCAACTGGAAGTAGGTGAGGCTTTCTACTCTCAAATCCTGCCTCCCTGGTGGACTTCCTCCAATGAGGCCACATTCCCTTACCCTTCCCAAACGGCACCACCAACTGAGGACCAAGGGTTCAAACGCCCAACACTATAGGAGGCATTTCTCATTCAAACCACTGCTGCTCATTCAAACACACTACGTGTGTGTGTGTGAGCGCGCGCGTGCGTGTGTGTGTACACATGTGTGCACATGCATATTTGGGGGCTCATGCATGTGGGTATGTGTGTAGTGACCTAAACTTAGCATCAAGTGTCTTCCTCAATCACTCTTTCCCTTACCTTATATACTGATGCAATCTCTCACGGAACCCAGGGCTCACAGATGGGGGCCAGTCTAGTTATCCAGCTTACCCCATGAATCTTCTGTCTCTACCTCATGAGTGCTGGGATCACAGGCGGCCACTGTGTGAGTCTGGGTTTTATGTGGGTTCTGGACTCTGAATTCCAGTCCTCACATTGACAGAGGAGGTGTTTTATCCACTGTGACATTTCCCGATCTCTCCACCTTATTTTTTGAGCCAAGGTCTCTGGCTTAACCGAGAGACCACCAAGTCAGTTAGACTGGCTCCCCAGCAAGTCCCTTTGGCCTACCTGTTTCCCATCCCCTACCGACAGTGGGGTCATAGGTCAGCTTTTACCTGAATGCTAGGATTTGAACTCAGGTCCTTAGGCCTGAACAAAAACTTGACCCATTGAGCCATCTCCCAGGACTCCTGGAGTATAGACTTAGGGGCTATATCTTGCCCTGACCCCTTCCTGTATTCTCCCTGCCCCACTTCTGCTCCATGAAGCATCCTCACTACTGGGATGGTGTTCTGTCTAACTCATTGGGGCAGGTGAGCGTGGACTGCATCATGAGACAAACATTTTCCCTCTCTGTCCATGTCAGGTGACTCATCACGGTGACACCACAGTCACTGACAGGTCCTTGGGGATGCTGACCTCAGCCGAGGAGGACTAGGGAAAGAGAAACCCCAACATGCCCAGGGTGAAGGTTGGGTTCCCTGGAAACTTTGAGATATAGCTCAAAGACCGTTGAGGGCCTTGGGGAGAAGGCTGTAGACAGAAGAGAGCCGATTCAAGACTTTACGACTGGTGGCTGGAAGGGTCGTCTCAATGGAGAGCATCTGCCTTCAAAGCCAGTCACTGCATAGAGGTGAGGCTTTGACCCAAGGCCCAGGACAATTCTCCCTACGGATGCCATTGGGAACCTCACTAGCAGCTATTCCCAGCAGCCCCTGGTACCTAATGACCTAAACAGAATATAAGATGGTCCCAACCACTGGATGGGCAGGGAATTCCGTAGGGAACCGAGAGAGGGTCACCCCTCTGGGAGGAGGACAGAGGTGGCTTCCTAGGCGAGGCCATGTAGGATGGGCTATGGAGGACTGCACTGGAAACCCAGTCACATCCCAGCATTTATTTGAAACAGAACATTAATTCTGACTGTCATTAGAGTCCATTTCAATTTTGTAATAACATAAAAAGTTAAGAGTCTAATTTATTCATACAAATCTTGTTAGCATCCAATTTCCACATAATATAACATATCTCTTAAAAAGCTGACAAAGCAGGAGGAATTAAAAACAGTTTTAGGAAAGATATTCAAGGGGATCTCGCACTGCCTTGGAGGCAAAGGTGAAGAGGGAGACAGTGGTCAGAGCAGTTTGGAGAAAGCTAGATGCTTGGAGACCAGAGGAGCGGACTAATTCCTTATATACCCCAGACTGCCCCCTCCTGCTGCCTCCACGTAGTCCCCATGCCGTGCCAAGTGTGTGTGCGCGCGAGGACGCCACCCCTGCACACCTCAGGCAGGCCCCCAGCACTCCCCCCAGCAAGCGGATCCTGGGGAGCCTGTAGCTCCTCTTAATTACACGGTTGCAGTGTTTGCATTAGATAGCTGTCGCCCTGTAATTTACCCATACACGGGTTTTAATTGTACATTAATCTTTCTTACACGCCACTCCCATGCTAGATTCTGTACTGGCAGCAGTCCGGGGTCACTTTGTTTATTCCTCAACCAAAAATAGCCGCTGAGTGTAATTGCCCACCGCCCCTCCCCCGCAGCTTGCTCTTCCAGGATTACCTGCGGGCTGCTGGGGCTAGGAGAGAGACTCTGTCACCTGCAAGCCACCTTTTGGCGCCACGTTTGACTGTTTCACAGCTGACATCAATTTTAGCAGAAAGGTCAGCAGCCACAAACAATCTTCCCATCACCAGCCACAAGCTTTCGGGGGTGTCTTGTCATCCTTCCTCTGAACTCCCACAGGATGGGTGGGCCTGGGAGGGCTCACTTAGGTGTGGGGTGGCAAGCACCCCCCTAGTACCGTGTCATGTGTCCCCCGTTGTGCGCCTCCCCCCCCCAGCTCCCTACCCCTCGTGAACCTAAGAAATCTAGCAGCACAGAGGTTCCAAGGTCACTTGGAGAACCAGGAAGGAGAAGTATAAATTACAAAGCCCTGGACGGCTGCCAGGGCCCCAGGAAGCTACATTTAGCGTGTCATTCTCCCAGCGGCAGGATGAAGCCTTAACTCTCTTCCCGAGGAATTTGAATGGAATTTGTTACAGGGATGTTGTGATTGAAATATCACCAATTGGCTTTTCATGACAACTCAGCAATAGATTGCAATGGCGATGGGGGAACTCTCTCTCTCTCTCTCTCTCTCTCTCTCTCTCTCTCTCTCTCTCTCTCTCTCTCGTGTGTGTGTGTGTGTGTGTGTGTGTGTGCGTGTGTTAGCGTGCTTGTGTGTGTGTGCATACGTGTGTGTGGTGTGTAGAAAGAGATGGGATGTTGTTGTGTTCTCAGGCTCACCAAGGTGGCAATGAGAGCATCCCATACAATATTTATGAAACCCAGATGAAGTCCTATGCCCACAATGAGCTGATACCATAACACAGATTTCAAAAAGACACCCTGACATTTGCCCAAGATCAGATTTTCCCTGCCAGAGGCCCAGGAGGCTTTGCGCTGACGGAGGTCTGTATGTTCCCCGTCCTCCAGCAATCTTCATTTAAGCGAAGGGCAGTTAGCACTGGGGCCAGCAGACACTCCTGAAGGTGTGTTTGGGATGAGGGAAGAAAGATTAAGTGTCCACGGCCACATATTTGTGGGAAATCTTAGCAGTGGTTTTTACCGGTAAAACATGGGTCTGTTCTGTTTTGTTTTGTTGGTCAATTGAGATTTTTGGTAAGACAGGTCTCTCCACATATCTTTGACTGGTCTGGAACTTGCGATGTAGACCAGGCTGGCCCAAACATTCACAGAGATCCACCTACCTGTCTCTGGAGTCGGATATTAAAGAAGGGCAGTTTTGATCATTTTTACTGTTGAAGACTTTTCTGGTGTGATGTGCAGAACTCCAGAGAGCTTCTGTGGTGAGGCTCAAGCAGTTGCAAAGAGAGGGTGCGACCATAATCTATCACAGGAAAGCCCAGCAAATAAATATAAAAGCAAAAATGTATGTCCTTGGGGCCAAAGGTTTATTTCAGGTGCAGCCTCTACGCTCTCTCTCTTCTCTCTCTCTCTCTCTCTCTCTCTCGCTCTCGCTCTCGCTCTCGCTCTCGCTCTTGCTCTCTCTCTCTTCTCTCTCTCTCTCTCTCTCTCTCTCTCTCTCTCTCTCTCTCTCTCTCTTCCCTCCCTCTCTTTTCTTCAATTAAAAAAAAAACAGTGTCTCACAAGGTAGCCCAGGCTAGCATCAGACTAGCAATCCTCCTGCCTTAGCATATCAAATGTGAGGATTGCAGGCTCGTGCCACCACACCTGGTAACCCTTGACTTCTTCCAGGGAACCTTTGGAGATAGGGAGCTGTTTAAGAAGGGGACATTTCAGCCCCCTGAGAGGGGCCGCGCTGAGGGCCCTGAGCATATGCGTGGTCATGAGTGGTTATGCGCAGGACTGTTTCCAAAGCCATCCTTCAGAACCTCGGACTCCCTCTCCCCCGGAATTTGTCATGTGTCTGGAGGTGGCTTTTGGAGACAAAGGCTCCCGGCACAAACATACCAGAATCTGGAGTGGGGAGACATGAAATACTGAATGAAGTATGAGGCTCAAGTCCCCAGGTTGTTTACGAGTCCAAAGCAGGGTCGATTTAGGTGGTTTTTGATAAACACTTCATACTCTACATCCTAAGAGAGGCAGAATACTTGTCAAGCACACATCTTTATGAGCTGTCCGCCTATAAAACTCGCACGGAAGGTCCGTGCTTAATGCTGGTCTGGCAGTAAATTGGCGCGTCGCGCCGGTCGGCAGAATCAAATTAGCATCGACCCGTAAAAATGTTACTGAATGATTCCTCAAATCTGCCAAGTCTTCAAATCAATTTTGCAAAAAACGTCAGGCTTTTTTTTTAAACATTGATAAACCTTTCATATTAGTTATCACAGAAGACCATAAACCTCCCTAATCTGCCATCGTACCAGAGGGAAAAAAAAGGTGTTGTTTTCGCAAACCACTTTTAGCTCTTTCATCTTCACACACCCACCTACACATCACACAAACAATGTGTGTGTCACGGAGTCATTTGTTGTCCTATTTTAAAGTGACTTGTATTTGGTTCACATAGACCGTGTGTCCTGTGATCCCAAACCTTGGAGGTAAGCAGTTTCGAGCTGGCTTCTTCCAGAAAGCCGTCTAAAATCCTCTACTGAATCTAATGCATTTGCGTCTCTTGGGCACCCAGTGTCTTTGCCCTGTGAACTTCTCATTGCTGATACTGGGTATACAGGGGTTGCTCACACTGATTCATTGGGGAGGTGTGGGCCCTCTATCTTTAGGGTCAGTCCAGCTGCCCCAGTTAGAATCTTTTACCCACTCTGTCAAACCTTAGACACCCCATCATTCTGTGCTTGTCACACCCCAGTTGAATGTGGGTCCACTCCCTTCCCAAAGGATAACAGGAACATGAAGAATGGCTCATTCCTTCCAAGGACTCTCTGACCAGGGTTCTCATTGTCCAACCACATAGCTTTCCACAGACTTCTGTTTGATTGGAAGGAAATGGACCAGACGCAGCCAAAGGCAGAAGGTATTGTTATGGTCAAGCGATGGCAGGATCCGCTGAGATGGTTTTATTAGTTCTGCTTCCACTCGGATGGAAAACAGGACAGCTACAGAAAGCTAGCGTTAAAAGCCAAGGAGCCTATGACACACGAAAGAAACAGTGCTTTTGATGGGGCAGGGGACTTCCAGATGCCGCAAAGGGATCCAACAGCAGGGACACCCATGGAGGATGGAGAGGAAGGCACCTAAGGAATGGAACCTAACACATGCTAGACAAGTGCTCTACCACTGAGTTTCTCACTGCTAGATTCTAGGCAAGGGAAATTACCTCCTGCCTCTACCACTGGGCTATATTCCCAGACCTTCCCCAAGCTGGCGTTGAACTCACTCTGTAGCCCAAGTAGGACATGAACTTGTGATCCTCCTGCCTCAGCTTCTGGAATGGCTGGGATTACAGAACCATGCACCAGGCTCAGCTAAGGAATGATGCTCTTTAACGGCGGGTGCTTATAGCCCTGGGTAAGCATGTCTGCTGCTCCCTCATAGCTGCGTGTCTGCTGCTCCACCATAGCTGCATGTCTGCTGCTCCCTCATAGCTACGTGTCTGCTGCTTCACTATAGCTGCGTGTCTGCTGCTCCACCATAGCTGCGTGTCTGCTGCTCCCTCATAGCTGCATGTCTGCTGCTCCACCATAGCTGCATGTCTGCTGCTCCCTTATAGCTACGTGTCTGCTGCTTCACTATAGCTGCGTGTCTGCTGCTCCACCATAGCTGCATGTCTGTTGCTCCACCATAGTTGCATGTCTGCCGCTCCACTATAGCTGCATGTCTGCTGCTCCACCATAGCTGCATGTCTGCCGCTCCACCATAGCTGCATGTCTGTTGCTCCACCATAGCTGCATGTCTGCTGCTCCACCATAGCTGCGTGTCTGCCGCTCCACTATAGCTGCATGTCTGTTGCTCCACCATAGCTGCGTGTCTGATGCTCCACCATAGCTGCATGTCTGCCGCTCCACTATAGCTGCATGTGTGTTGCTCCACCATAGCTGCATGTCTGCTGCTCCCTCATAGCTGCGTGTCTGCTGCTCCACCATAGCTGCATGTCTGCTGCTCCCTCATAGCTGCATGTCTGCTGCTCCGTCATAGCTGCGTGTCTGCTGCTTCACTATAGCTGCATTCTGCTGCTCCAACATAGCTGCATGTCTGCTGCTCCACCATAGCTGCGTGTCTGCTGCTCCACTATAGCTGCGTGTCTGCTGCTCCACCATAGCTGCATGTCTGCTGCTCCACCATAGCTGCATGTCTGCTGCTCCACTATAGCTGCGTGTCTGCTGCTCCACCATAGCTGCGTGTCTGCTGCTTCACTATAGCTGCGTGTCTGCCGCTCAACCATAGCTGCATGTCTGCTGCTCCACCATAGCTGCGTGTCTGCTGCTCCACCATAGCTGCGTGTCTGCTGCTTCACTATAGCTGCGTGTCTGCCGCTCAACCATAGCTGCATGTCTGCTGCTCCTTCATAGCTACGTGTCTGCTGCTTCACTATAGCTGCATGTCTGCTGCTCCACCATAGCTGCATGTCTGCTGCTCCTTCATAGCTACGTGTCTGCTGCTCCACTATAGCTGCATGTCTGCTGCTCCCTCATAGCTGCATGTCTGCTGCTCCACCATAGCTGCATGTCTGCTGCTCCTTCATAGCTGCGTGTCTGATGCTCCACCATAGTTGCGTGTCTGCCGCTCCACTATAGCTGCGTGTCTGTTGCTCCACCATAGCTGCATGTCTGCTGCTCCACCATAGCTGCGTGTCTGCTGCTCCCTCATAGCTGCATGTCTGCTGCTCCCTCATAGCTGCATGTCTGCTGCTCCCTCATAGCTGCATGTCTGTTGCTCCACCATAGCTGCATGTCTGTTGCTCCACCATAGCTGCATGTCTGCTGCTCCGTCATAGCTGACTTTGGAGAGGCAAGGCTACTAGAGGGAACAGATTCCCAGTACAGAATGGCCTTTAGGGACTGAGAACCCAACTTCTAGAGTCCTTACCAGGGCAGCTCAGTATACTGACAAAGCCCTGTCGGGTCACGTAGGTAGAAGGGGCTAAGAGGACCAATGAGCTGCTCTTTATCACGTGGGCTTTCAATCATTGGACTTTCACAGTGCTTTGCTTTGTACATGGATAGTCTTGGACACTGAGACAGCAGTGAATGTGATTTCCACAGGGCAGACTCAAAGTTCATAGTGACAGTTGCGGTTCCCACCCTCACACAGAAGTGCCAGACTACTCCATCTCCTGCCTTCTAGAAGAGCAGATTCAAACTTACCCCGGAAAGGAATTATACACACCTATAGAGACATTTCAGAATCCTGTCATCTGGGGGTGGAAGTGAATTTTAAGATATTGAAGAATGTTTTCAGGTTCAAAATATCCTGAGCAGAAAAGAAACTCTATTAGTCATCTGAGAAATCAAATTAAAAGCACAGTGTGATAGCTCTACAGAGTCACAGGATGGCTAAAATGACAAAAGCCAACCACACAGAGTTGGAAAGAACGTGGAATGACCAGAACCCTTACACATAACTGTTGAGGAGACCATAGCGGTGCAATCCCACCCCCACCCCAACACACACACATGCACACATCCATATACGCACACAGGATTCTCGATAGGAAGCTTAGGTCTTGAGTTCATGATCCTCTGGCCTTAGCTTCCCACATATGGGAATTACAGGTGTACACCTCCATGCATAAATCTGTTTGCAGCTCCCATAAAAGTTACGTCCCCCTAACCTAGAGACTCTAAGTTCTTGCTTCTCAGAAATGTTCATATGAACCCAAGAAACACATGCAGAAACATACACAACATGGTTTGTCATGGTCAAAAACCTCGGAGCAGAAAAGAAACTCTATTAGTCATCTGAGAAATCAAATTAAAAGCACAGTGTGATAGCTCTACAGAGTCACAGGATGGCTAAAATGACAAAAGCCATCATGAACCCAAGAAACACATGCAGAAACATACACAACATGGTTTGTCATGGTCAAAAACCTCGGAGCAACCTAAATGTCAACCCACAGGAGGATGGGTAAATAGGTTAGAGTGTGTGCACACAAGGGAAGTGTACCAGTCAGCTCCTTGTTGCCATAGCGAAACAGATGAGGCAACTGCTTTGTAAAAAGAAAAAGAGGGTTTAGCTCATGGGCCTAGAGTTTCCAGTACATGATTAGGAGGTCCCAAATGCTTTGGGGTTCTGATGAGAGTGCCAAATGACAACGATGGGGCACCTCATGAAGTCAAGAAGCAACAAGAAAAAAGAAAGACCATTGTATGATCCCATAATCCCCTTTCAGGCACACCCTGAATGATGACCCAAAATACCGCACCTCTTAACAGTTTGCAATACTTCCCAATTAGTACCACCTTAGGGACAAAGCTTTCCAAACATGGGCTTCTGGTGGACACGCATGCAAACTGCATGGGAGCCCTGGAGAATAATCAGAACAGAAAACCAACAGTGACACACAGGGCAGATGCATCCCTCAAAAACGATGCTGACCCAGTGACGCGGGCACGTAGGCTGTAATTCCGTATCTCTCAGGTTCAAGAGCAAGGAAAACAAACCTATGGCATTAGTTACATGAAGGGGGAGGGGGGATGGCTGGAACAGGAAAAGGGATCTCTGGGGGGGTGTGTGTTAGCCGTATTCTGATGCCTGCTCTGGTGCTGGGAAACACGGGCCTGAGCGGCTCTCAGACAGTCGCTACATGTCTCACACACACCCCACTCACTTTTGTGTATGCTTTGCTGTAAGTGGAATAAAAGCTTTTCAAGTGCACTTGTGAAGCATATCACTATATTATACTATATCATCGGGAAACCGTTTTCAGAGGATTTGGGCATGGGGAGAACTGGGCAGTTGAGAGTGCTGGCTGCTCGTGCAGAAGACCCAGATTCAGTTCCGAGCACCCACACAGGCAGCTCACAACTGCCTGCAATAGCAGCTCCAAGGAATCCCATGCCCTTTTAGTTTCCTTGGGCATCTGCACACACATTAGGGACACTTACACACACACACACACACAAATCCTTTCAAACAAAGACTTGAGGTGGCCTTGGCAGAGGAGCCGCTTGCCCCGCCCCAAACCTTTCTCACTTTGTCAGTTTAGATCCCTGACCAACTGTTAAGCTAAGAGACCAAAGGAAAGACAGTAACAACAGCAGCTGTAGACTCACCTCGAGGAGGCGCGGGCTCTCATTATTCCCATTTTATAGATGAAGAAACCAAGTCCTAAGCCCACACAATGACTAAGGGGCAAAGCTAAATCGAACCAGTTTGACTCTGTGCACCAGCTTCAGTTACAACCTGGAGGTGGCCCCCTGGGGCGGAGTGAGGGGGTGTATGTGGTCGCCATGGTTGTCTGTTGACATTTTAATTAATGGAAAAGAAGATGGAGACGAGCTAAATGACAGGCAGAGTGCGCTTTCAAGGGATGAACGGTCGTGAAATTAGATTTGCTGATGAAGACAAACCTCATGAGACCCCAAATCTCAGCAGAAAACAGAGAGTCGGACCCAAGCAGGGGAAACTCAATTTACTACGCACACCAAGGCAGTAATCCACACGAAATGACTTTCCAGAGATGAAGACATGTGAGTGGCTGCCATGAAGGATGGCAGAGGTGGCACTGACCACGGACAGCCAGCAGCCTCTGCTGAAAGGACATACGGATATGGGAAGGCCATGGGAACTGTTGCTAGGGAACGGGACCCACATTGGACACAGGTATTTGTTGGAGGCAAGGTAGGGAGGTATCCTTATGAGGGAGAGAGCCACCTAGGAGTGGGCAGGTGTTCCCAGAGAAACCCAGAACATTGGCCCTAGCAAGCCTGAGGCCAGCCATGTGCCCCACTGCCTTAACAGTGTAGCAGTCCACCTGGATTTCATGTTGACCTCAACCAGTGCTCTGAACACTGACTCAAACAGCGGTACAGACAGACTTCACCGCGAGCTGGGTTTCACCACTGTAAAACAGGCGGTGTACCATAACAGAAGCTCAACCCGGGTAGACAGAGCACCTGCCAAGCATACTGGCTCAACCCGTGTGAACGACTACCTGCCTCACCTGCTGGTTTCCAACAGTGTAGACAGACGCCGGCGCTGCACACTGGGTTTAACCACCTGAGCCCTGGAAGACAAAGGCTGCTGACAAGTCAGGCTGGGGTCTGAAGGGACGCCTGGGCCTGGGCAGAGCCTAGTCACCAAGAAAGCAGTCTGAGCTCTCTGAGCTGTGTTCAAAGGCCCTGGAGAGTGGGGCAGACACAGACTAAATGGTGGGTTCCAGTGCTAACTTCCAAGATTCAACCAGCGTATGCCTCCCACATGTACCACATGCCAGCTCCACAGGACAGACAGACTGCACTAAACCCTAATTCAAGGAGCGTCAAGAGACTGCCCGCATTAGGCACTGGCTCAGCTGGTGTAGACATACTGTGTCACACGACGACTCCACCAGTATAGACAGACTGAAAGTTTAGGTCCCCAGGCCTGCCAGTCAGCAGAGCTGTGCTTGCCTCCTCCAGACCAAACTCTTCATGGCTGACACAGCGGGAAAGAACAACATTCGTACAAGCTCTGTGGCCCTGTGGCTTGAGTAGGTTAGCCCAGGTTCCCCCAAGGCTAGGTATGGGGACCTTGGAGGCTGAGATGCTCCCATTAGACACTGCCTCCTTCCCTTACCCCACCCTGCCCACCAACAAGGCTAGAGGAAGGTCTCAGTGTTCACAAGACTGGGCAGATGAATCTTGTCCAGACAGATGAGTCAGCCCCCCGAAAAGAGATGGCTTCCAAGATGGGTATGACTTGTCTGTTAAGCATGAGTCAGCCTGAGCCTAGGGTATAGAATGCTGGCAGAGGGGCATTGCTGTATCGCCTCCCCATGGGTGGGCATGCCCAATGGCCCACCGGTAGCTAGCAGTCACAGCAGAAGAGGGCCGGGCCAGCCTGAACAGAAAGCCTTGAGCAAGCGGCAGACAGCCACAGGGGACTCCACCGGAGAGGAGAGCGCAGGGAGAACAGCCTATCCTCAGGCAAAGAGCCTTAGATAGGCCCAGGGTCACAAAGCAGAAAACCGTACCACCTAGAACTTCTCCTTCCCTGCCTTCGCTCTCATCCCCAAGGCTGGCCCAGCTGGGAAGCAGCTGGCTCTGGCCCAGACACAGTGAGGACAAGGTGACAGCGACCTGGGCTGTTGCCTGCAGCTCGGCAGCCACTCAGCTCAGGGCCTGCAGCCAGGAGCATGGGCACACACCAGGAAGCCGGGTGACTCACAGGCCTGCTTTCCCCCACCCCAGCTCTGGAAGACGAAGGAGCCTGGGGGAAAGGGACGCTCTCTGTATGGAAGCCAGGGCCCTGAGCCACAGACAGCCTGGGAAGATGTCGACTTCAGAGGGAGTAGGGGAGCTCTCAACTCCGGGCAGTGCCCCTCAAAGGCACAGAAGCAGGTACAGTTCATTAGGAGGGAGGGAACAGAGGGACGCGCGAAGGAGTTCTTTCTGAGCAGATGCCAGCCAACTGCCAGGGTAGATTCACTACATGGCAAGTGAAGAAACTATGGGGGGGGGGGGGACCAGGAAGCTAAATAAATACAGCACAACAGGAGTAGCAGGCAACCAGCTCCAGAGGAAGATGGGCAGCAGAGCCCTGCAAGGGGCCAGCGGATGAGCAGGTGGCTAAGCCTTGCTCCACTCCCCTGGGGGAAGGAGGGTCCTGGGTGCGGCTAGTTCAAAGAGGTGTCCACTGTGTTCATTAGCTTTGCTTTGGTTTGGTTTTTTGGAGGCATCTGGAAAGAGGGAACCTTAATTAAGAGGATGCCTTCATCAGATTGGCCTGCGGGCTTGTTTTCTAAGGGCATTCTCTTGATTAATGATTGATGAGGGGCTGTTGAGATGGCTCAGTGGTTAAGAGCACTGCCTGCTCTCCCAGAGTACCTGGGTTCAAGTCTCAGCAACTTGATATAGATGGTGGCTCACAACCATCTATCATGGGAACAAATGCCCTCTTCTGTCATGCTGGCATACATGCAGATAGAGCACTCATATGCATAAATAAATATGTAAGGTTGTTGTGGAAGAGTCCAGCTCACTGTGGGTGGGGCCACCCTGTGCAGAAGTAGCTGACCATGAGACAAGAGGGTGAGTCAGTAAGTAGGGGTCTTCATTTCAGTTCCTGCGTGCAGATTCCTGCTTGAGTTCCTGTCCGGACTTCTCCCCCTAACGAACTGTGCTGTGAAGGTGTAAGACAAACCCTGTCCTCTCCACGTGACTTGGTGCTTTCTCACAGCAGCAGACAAGTTCGGTGCAGCTGAGATGGGCTGGGGAGTACTACAGAGACTTGGCTGCACGGCCAGCCATTGAACCACTTAGTCCTGGAACCGACAGGAGCTCAGGACTCCAGGAGGACCTCTATCTCAAGGAACCACGAGTTCTCACCAGTGTCCCACAAGCCTCATCTCAACTACCTCACCATGTCCCCTCCCAAACCAGTTCCTTTGGAACTGCGGTTCTGTATTTTTACTGTCTCTGCAGCTCCCTTCTCATGGGTCTCCCTACCCCACAGCAGCTAGCTGAATAAGCACCTGGTCTCGAATGCAGCCGCCTCTAGCCCTCTCTTGCATCTGTCAGCAGCACACAAACGTGGTCCATTCCTTCCTGAGGCCACCCTTCCCCCCCCCCACTCACCTGGTACGTACCAGCCACTCCTTTAGATATTAGCAGAGAATCATCTCAGTTCTCCCACCCCAGGCCCTAAGTCTAAGCCACCATGAACTCAGGACCTCTGGAAAAGCAGCCAGTGCTCTTAACTTCTGAGCCATCTCTCCAGCCACCCTCCCCCCCCCCCAGTCTAAGTCAGCTCGGTAGCTTGCTTGTTGGGCTCCTAACAACCTAACTATTCTTGTTGGGGTCACAACCCAGCACTTGCTTGGCACACACGGGTCCAAACATCCCCTCCATACCTTTCTCAAGCCTAGACCGCCATGGGCATTGGTTATTTCTAATAATGCCTTTGCCTAGCATATAATGGTGCAATGGATGGATGAGTGACAGCCGTCTCTGTCCCACAAGGGCAGGGACTGCACCGCCTTTGCTCACCTTGGATCCAGGGTCTGACACAGCGACAGACATCAAATACACATACTCAATAAACACTCACTGATGGCAGAATGAAGGAGAGTGACGGGAGGGCTGGCCCTGGGAGTGTGACACGGGAGTCATTCGACTCCAAGTTTCAACGCTGACAACCGTAGTTTAGTCCAAATAAATGTCACTCACCAAAGCCAGCTGGGTTTGACAGGAAAAGGATACCATACCCTCACTGTCACCAGATGTCCCCCCACCAAAGCATCAGTGCCCCAGAGGTAGGGTCTTCCAGGTGGGAAATGAGGATGCAAACCCCAGCCTGCCAGCCTGGGGAGGCAGCTACACCTGACATCCCCAGCCCTAGATTTGAGTACTCTGAGAACAGGACCGGGGTTGCCACTGGCTGTTGGCCCACGGGGACACAGCCTTCCCGGCTTCTTCCAGAGGGCATTAACCACTCCTCTGATTCCCTAACCACCCACGATCAAGTCCCGGCGAGCCTGTCTGCAACAGCAGATGACAAATGACAGGTAGTTTTCCAGAGGGTAGAAGTCACAGTTTCTTTACACTAGCGATGTGTCAGTCACATCCCCTGCCACAGTGATTTACTGACCGGAGGGTCACTTATCCTTCAGCCAATAAGAAGTGAGCCCACGGCTCCCTATCCTCTGCACCTGAGCTCAGGAAGCTGTCCCCAGGTCACCGGAGCCAGTGAGTCTTCTCTCTTTGGGGGCCGCTTTTTCTGGGGAGGGAAGGACTCAGCTGTTCTGAAGTCAGACAAATCTAGCGAGGGACTCCAAGGACAAAGCACCCAGGAGCCTCTGGTCACTAGAGGGTCACACGAAGGCTGCCCACCTCCAGCAAGTGTCCTGCTGCTGACACTGATGCCACATACGCACGCAGCGTCTTTACTCATCTAGTTTATTTTTGGCTGTCCCTCTGCAGTGCCGTCTTGACCTCCCCAGGCCAGCATTATATAAACCTCCTTTTAGAAGACTCATTACCTTCTGATTAACATAGGGGCTTGGCAATTGTCTACTGTAATTTGTTCCGTTGCAGCTGTTGTACATGGACAAATCAGAGTGGTGGGGACCTGGGTGTGCTAAAACGGGGGGGGGGGGTCAGACTCCAGGTCGGTGTAGGCAAGAGGAGAACAAGTGAGCAGGTGATCATACCTTTTCCGTCTGTCCCCCTCAGCACTCCAGGGGCCCCAGCAGCTTTCTCTGATCCCACACACCAGCCAAGCAGTCATCCCAGCTCTGAGCACCAACCTCTCCTCCATCAGCAGAGCCACAAAAAGCAGCGGCTAGCACGAACTCCGAGCAAAGTGCAGGGAAGCAGCCAGCACGGTATTTCCAATCAGAGAAATCCGACTTTCCCCGTTGTAAATGAATGAAGGATAAATTCTGAGATGGGCCTGCCAAGCATACTTGCCCAACAACCATGGAGGGGAGGGCGGGGGGGGAGGGTAGTTAACTGAACTTTCCCAGGCTTATTAGCTTACATAAACAGAGATTTGAATAAATGTTTAAAAAATCAAATTCCCTTGATACGCTGTAATCAGTAAATGTTCATTACGGAAACACAGCAAATATGCATAAAATTTCCCAAGTGATATTCCAGCTACAAGATGGAAAAGGCATCTCCAACAGCAGGCTGAGTTACACAGCGTCCTCCATCGAACAAGCCAGCTCTCCTTTCCTGGCTGGAGCCAGAGAAAAATAGATTTCATTTTGCCCACTCAGGGAATTTATAAATGAGTACACCCCCCCTCCCCGGCTGATTGATGTTTCTCTATAAATAATTAATCCTTGACCTTGCTTTGAGACAGCTTTGACTTTTTAAATTTGGGGTCTTTAAAAAAAAAACAAGAAAAGCAAAAAATCAATACCCCAGGAACATAATTCACTCCCACAAAGTTGGATTCCGGGTAAATGAATAAATAAGTTGGCCATTCATGTGTCCCATGGTGACTCTACCAAATGATGGGAGGGGCTTTGAGGTTTTCTGTGTTCAAACGCTATGGGATTATTGATCACCCCCATTTTGACTCGGTCTTTTCGGGGCTGAATAACAAGGAACATGGTTCCACTCTCAAGAGGCCCTGGACCCTGTCTGCCTGCAGGAGGTGGGGTGGTTTGATTAAAAGAAAAGGTCCTGTAGGGTATAATGGCCCACACTGGTAATCCCCGCACTCAGCAGGTTAAAGCCATGAGTTCCAAACCAGTTTGGGCTACACGGTGAGACCCTGCCTAAAAAAAAAAGAAAAGAGAGGGACTTCTATGAGAACCACAGTTCCTCCCTCATTGACTTTACAACAGTGCTTCAGGGTCAGGAGACACTGTGGTGATGGGAAATTTATTAAAAAGAGTTCTGCGTGTCAAAGGTTGCACTAGGGCGGAACTTAAGATAAGGCCCCCTCTCCACCAGTAAAAGGTCAGTGTGAACCTTCAAAAAAGTGACTTGGTGGAGGAAGTTCAGGCCTGTGATTGTGGAGGGAGGTAGGGGAAAGAGTTAGTCTGCCTTTACCCTTTACTCCTACCACCTGGAGCTATGTCCTTGCCCACCAACCGAGTCTCCCACTTGGCCTGCAGCCTGGCTACTTCGTAGAAACAGAGAGCCCCAAAAGCCTATTCCCCTTATAGCCAATCACGCTTAGGGTCCTGGTGGGAGGCGGCTCAGAGACGCTACATGGGTGATGCCGAGTCGCTGAAATGGCTGCCGGACAGTGTTCCAAGATTGGATCTGTATGCCTGTAGCCCAGGACTCAATCCCCCGACTGTTCCAGCTCCAGGCGAGGGCCGCAGGGCACGGAGACAAAATGTACAAGTAAAGTTAGGGTTTGGAGTCCTGCGCGGGAAATAGAGAGAGGTCACTGCATGCCCAAGCGCCACCTCTGGCCCTGCCCAAACCCGGGAACGCACCTTCGCCTGGTCAGGCCGGCCTTCCGCGAAGCCAGAGCTGCAGTTGGCAAAGCAGCCCTACTCAGCAGCTGGAGTTGCTGCCACCGCTAGACTGGGCTCAGTCCCGCCACAAAGAGGATCATCTCACCGCCTGCTACCCCCATCCGCCGTAGGCTTTAACTCCCGCACTTCGGGACACACGCATGCACACACCTCCCTGCGATCACTGACGCATGCACATTAGCCCGAAGCACAAAACAGGCCGGGGCCCTAGAGAGTTGCGAGGAGGAGACGCGCGACGGAGTGCTCAGATACCTTACGCCTCCCGGTGGGAAGCTAAGGTCGCCAACAACTTCCCCTTTCGCCTTGCCAGCCCCAACTGATCCCTAAGTCCCAGCTCCAAGCGCACGTCAAAGCCTCAGCGCCCTGGATGCCCCAGCCCGACCCTGGGGCGCTCGCCGCTCAGAGCCCAAAGCTGCCTCCAAGCACCCAGCATCCAGGTCTAGGAGCAGGAAAGAAGGGTCCTCGGGGAGAGCCCTAAGAAAGAGAAAGGCAGTTCCCAGGCGCGGAGAAAACCAAGGATCGAAAGTCTAATTAAAGTTCCCGCTCACGGGGGCTGGTCCCCAAAGTACCGCCAGACCCAAGCACCGCACGCCCCTCTAGCACCTGCAGCTTGAGATTCCGATCCATGTCGAGCGTCGAGATTTGCGCTCAGGGCGGTCCCGGGTTCATTCAAGGGTTCCCGAGGGCATCCTTTAGGGTAAGCAGCCGGCATAAGGAGAAAACAGGATGATGTGGGGCGCAGGCACTTACCTGGCGCGGCCGGTGCTTTCCAGGCCACGGGTTTCTCCTGTCCTGCGAGGTTTTTGACGGCGGGGGAATCCTCCTCGCGGCGCTTAGGAAGCAAGGAGGATCTCCGCCCGGGCCGGGCTGCGTCTCTTTCTTCTTGTAGTCCTAGGTGCCGGGAGTGGGCGATTGGCGTAGAGTCGGCGGCCGGAGCGCGCGGTGGAGGTTGCGGCGGCGTGTTCCTATTGGGTCCCCCGCACTGGTTGCGTCCCCTGTCTCTGCCACCGCCCGGTCCTGTCTCCTCCTCACGGTGCCACCAGACCCTGCTCCAGAGCCAGCACCAGGAAGGCTCCCAGCGAAGTGCGAGCGAAGCCTCCGGCGAGGCTGGAAATAGCGCCGCGCCCGCCCGGCGCCCCGCCCCCAGTTCGGGCCCCGCCCCACGGTGGAAAGCGGCTACCGCGGTGGCGGGGCAAAGAAGGGGGAATTTTATCCCGAATCTCTCAATCCTCCCGGGAGCTCACGGGCGCCACACCCACGCTCACTCTGCGGCTCCCGCGGCCCCAGTGGCCGCGCGCTCCGAAGGAGATGCCGCTGGGCGCGGTCGGGCGGCTGCGGGGGGTGGGGTGGTATTGGAGCGGGCAGCGCCGGGCTCGGGGATCCCCATTGCTGGACTCTAGTCTGCCGCTTGGCTCCACTCCGCAGCTTCTTAGCTGCCACTGCCCAGGTGGTGGCACTGAGTAACCCCACGCTGACCTGGGGGGAAAAAAAGAAAAGGCGCTAGCAGACAGGGTCGTGTGCTCTATACCCAACGGTGCAGGGGTGGGGGGTGCAGGGCTTGAAAAATGTTTGATGCACAGAAGATTCAAGTAGGTTCCCAGACTACAGTCCGCGTGGAATTCGATGAAGGCTTTGTGTCTTGGAACTCACCCCCAAATTTCTGAGTCTGTATTTAACCACAAGTGCCCAATGACCCGGATTCTCGCTTGAGAACTTCATCCTTAAGAGTCTGCCTGGCACTTGCCTGAGAGCTGAAGCAAGCAACCCTTCTCCATCCATCCCAGAGCAAGAATGGGAAAGTCACTGTGCACAGCCACACAGTCCAGGGTAGAACGGGGACTCGTTCCCAGGGCTGTGGATTCAAATCCTTGTTTTTCCAGAGAAGAGGAGCCCCAACCTGCAAAGCCGGTGAGCAGCACTGGAGAAAAAGACCAACCATTTCTAAGCCCTGTAAGTCCGTCACTGCCTTGTCTTGGAGGGACATACAGAACAAGATTTAAAAATAAAACGCTTAGAAGCTTCCAGTAATGGAAGGAATGGAGGTTCCCTCCCTGAGACGATTTGTTGTTTGGTTGGTTAGCCTGACTCCACCCAGATGACCCATGTGGGTAATGAGTTAGGGATTGAAATGGACCTGTCGCTTTTGAGTGACCTGATAAGGGTGTGGCAGTCCTGGGAAGGAACAGAGCCACTCGTGAGCACAGCCTGAGTGGTCCTGGGGCCTCTTCAATGGCCTCAGTTAAACTGAGTGTCAGAGGATCATCACCAGGGCAGGTGAGAAGACAAGCAAGCTTATGATGACCTTCCTTAGATTGTCTTTGTTTTGTTTCTGTTTTTTAGGTCGATTCTCTCACTAGCCCAGGCTAGCCTCACACTTGCGGTGTAGTTCAGGCTGGCCACGAACACACTATCTTTTTTTTCTCAACCTCTAAGTGCTGGGATTACCGGCATGTACCACTCTTGAGGAATATTTATTTACACTGTGAAGATGCATTTTTGCCAAGGCGCCTTCTGATTGATTTAGTAAAGGGTTGAACAGCCAATAGCTAGGCAGGAGGTATAGGCAGGACTTCCCGGCAGAGAGAGGAAGTAGGAGGAGATAATCAAGAGGCAGAGAGACACCAAGGTGGTAGATGGACATACAGAATGAAAGGAAGGTAAAGGGCATTTTAAAAGGTAAAATGTAGATTAATAGAAATGGGTTAATAGAAGTTATAAGAACTAGTTAGGAACAAACCTAAGCTACAGACTGAGCTTTCATAATTAATAATAATTTGTTGTGTCATTATTTATGAGCTGGCTGCTCAGAGAAAAATCCATCTACGTCCACCACACCCAAGCTTCCTTTTATCCCTTTTATTTTTGCATCAATAAAGTATGCACTGTTATTCTTATCTTTCACATGAGGAAACTGAGGCACAAGATGCAACCAAGTTGTGACTGTCAACAAACCTGGATGGTGGTAGAACTAGGATGGGGCCTAAGTGGAATGGGCTCACGTCAGGGTACCCTGTTTGGAGCACAAGGTGGTCCAAGTCTTGGGGCTGTGCTGCTCCTTTGGCTGCAGTGATTACTTGTAGGAAAGAAGGTGCAAGTATGTGTCCCCTCAGTCAAGTTCAGATTGAGTGAGGTGGATGTGAGGGGCAGGACTCACAAGTCAGGAAGAATGGGCAGTAAAAAACGTCAACCTACATCCAGACACCATCAGAGCGGAGTGGAAGAGGTGGGCACAAGGAAGGTAAGTGGGCAGAAAGCTCTAGGCAGGTGCTCTACCAGTGAGCCACAACCAGCTACTGTCCACTACCGTCCGGCCAGCCTAAGCTGTAGCCCCCATGGCTTTACGGCCCCTCTACTTCCAGCCTGTCACTGCACCCAGAGTCCTGGCCACATCTCCACTAGATGGTTGCCAGTGAGGGCTACATCTGAGCCTAAACTAACCCAGGAATTTGGTCTCAGAAGCCCACTGGTCACCGGAACCTCTTCAGCAGCATGCACCCTTTAGAGGGTAAATACACACACATGCCAGTTACACACCTACCCTCAAGCACGTGTTTGCACACATTGGCCAGTGGGGAGATAATGGGAACTTCCATCCCCAGCCTAGCCTCAAAGCTGGGAGGAGCCTTTGGACAGCAATCACCTGCATAGAACAAGTTTACACAGGCTTTATTTCGCTAGAGCCAGTCCACACAGGCTTCCCCATGACTGGTGAGCACAGCTAGTCAGGCCGTGGTAGCTGCCCTGTGTGCAACAGTCCTCCTGGGAAGGCCGGTTTTTCCGTTAGCTTCTCCAACTGTACTTACCAGCCCTTATTTGCATCTAATATTCAGGCAGACACCAGGAGGAATCAACAATGCTGCATGCCTTTGACACTCTCCACATTTTTGTCCCTTTCACTTGTCCTTCCCTTGAGGGGAATCCCTGAAGGAGGTCAGGGGCCCCTGGAAGGAACAGGCAATGAGTTTTCCTCCTGAGATTTGCTAAGGGCTGCAGTGCCCTTTTGTGAAAGTCAGGCCCAGCCTCTGCAGCGAGGGAGGTGGAGACGTGCTGCAAAGCTCAGGCATGAAGCCCTGTGCCTGCTTGCGGGTTTTGATATGTGCGTCTCCACCAAAAGATTTGTGGCAAACACATCTCTTTGCATCCCAACTAAGGAAAAAGCCACTTTCATTGGGTGGCCTGGTGAGTTCACAGCCTAAGCTCCCGGGAGCTGCAGAGGAGGAGGAAATTCAGACACCTCTCTATGGTGTGGAGTGCAGGGATGTTTAGCTACAGACTACAGGCTAACCCCTTGCTTCAATTCTTAGCTGACATCTTATTTTTCCATAGCCACCCTGCCTGCAGTGGAGAGTCCTGCCCTCCTTTGCTGAGAACTGAAGGTAACATGGCAAGGAGGCTGAGACTGACGATTCTCGCTGTGTTTGGAAACTCCTAGGTGTAACAGTGTTGAGTCCTAAAACAGTGAGAAGAGCCAGGGCAAGGGCTGGGGATGGGTAGAGCCCCTGCCTAGAATCACCCACTGAGGGGCTAGGGTATGGCCCAGTGGGAGAGCCCCTGCCTAGAATCCCCCAGTGAGGGGCTGGGATGTGGCTCAGTGGTGGAGTCCCTGCCTAGAATCCCCCAGTGAGGGGCTGGCATGTGGCCCAGTGGTAGAGCCCCTGCCTAGAATCCCCCAGTGAGGGGCTGGGATGTGGATCAGTGATAGAGCCCCTGCCTAGAATTCCTCAGTGGGGAGCTAGGGGTATGGCCTGGGTCTAGAGCACTTGCATGCATGCACAAGGCCCTGGGTTAAATCTCCAGCATAGCTAATAATAATTGTTCCTATTAAAATTAATTGTAGTATAACTATCTGTTGAGGTTGGTGGCTGTGGTAGTTTAGATGTAATTGGTCTTCATAAGCTCAAAGGAAGTGACACTATTAGAAGTTGTTGGAGAGGGAGTGGCCTTGTTAGAGGGAGTGTGTCACTGTGGGGGTGGACTTGGAGGTTTTCTATGCTCAGGCTATACCCAGTGAGACAGTTCACTTCCTGTTACCTGCCTATTAGGACTCTTAGCTCCAGCACCATGTGTGCCTGCATGCTACCGTGTCCCACCATGATGATAATAGACTAAACCTCTGAACTGTGAGTTACCCAATTAAATGTTTCCTTTATAAGCGTTGTTGTGGTCATGGTGTCTCTTCACAACGATGGAAACCCTTACTAAGATAGTGGCACAGGCATATCATCTCAGCCTTTAGGAGGGTGGAAGTTCTGGGCCAGCCTGGACTATATATCCAGTTCTGGGCCAGCCTGGGCTACTTCATAAGGTCTTGCTTTAGAAATCAAGAAATAACAACAAATCAGAAAATGATCATAAATCTGAGCACTGTATTGCAGAAAAGATTGGTGGCCCACAGAAGAAAGAAGAGAAAAATGGGAACCAACCAGAATGTCATTATGGCTATCCTGGTGCCAGTGTGAGCCAGGTGGTCTCTAAAGTCTTTCAGGCCTTCAGATCCTGCTTCCTGTTTTCAAAGGGGAGGGGAGGCAATAGACACTCCCCTGCAGCATGAGAGTATGAATGCATTCTGGACACCAGAATACCTGACATTGTATGCAGTCCTGGTGTGGCCTCTGATGACTTCTGTGTTCCCCCAAAGTTAGCTCGATGGACAGATGGGCCAATGACATGCTGTTGAGTAGGAAAACCAGCCAGGTGGCTCTTCCGTGGGAACAGGGCTGCCTTCCCCAGCTGCCTCTGCTGAGGGGTAGTACGGTCACATGGCCACAGTCTTTCCTTTGCAAGCCTTGTCCTTCCCACTAAATGAGAGTGAGATTGGGCACCAGGCTCTTGGCCCCTGTTTCAGGCCTGAGTTGTGAACCCTTGATTCTTGAAAGCTCCTTGGCTGGGAGGAAAACTCAGGGCCAATTCTCTTAGCCACCTTACTGTGTATTTCTCCCAGGTCCTTTTCTGCCACTTCCCATGATATTCCTCATTTTCTGTCACCCCTTGGATATTCAAGGAGTTGGAGAATTGTGTTGTGCCCTTCACTGTGGCATTGCCTGGGATTTCCCAATGTCAGCACACCCCTGAGGCCCCTGCATTAGCATCAGTGTGGGGGTATTCCCATGCCCCATGTGTTAGTTACTTTTTTCCTTAATTTTTTTAACCAGATACCTGACATTACAGTGGCAAAGACATGGTCGCCGGGGCAGCCCAATCCATTCCAGCAGGACATGGGTGGCAGCCTTTGCGTGTAAGCAGAGAGCTCAGGCTGGACCCAGAAGCAGAGACTACCTTCAAGGCCTGCCTC
This sequence comes from Microtus pennsylvanicus, assembly GCF_037038515.1. Classification (NCBI taxonomy): domain Eukaryota; kingdom Metazoa; phylum Chordata; class Mammalia; order Rodentia; family Cricetidae; genus Microtus; species Microtus pennsylvanicus. The sequence goes on along the minus strand of NC_134579.1, from coordinate 132,381,456 downwards.
CATTTCTGCTAGCTAGGCTACAGGCCTAAAACAGTGCCACTAGCTGGGGACCAATTGCTTACACATAGGAGCCTGTGGGGGGTCATTTTAAATTCAACTGTAGCACCCCATATACCTGTTCTGATTTCTGAAATGTCTCCATCATTCTTAGTAGCGTAACTTGCAGGGCAGGTTTCTGGAGCCCGAGGGAAGGCAAGAGGAGCAAATACGCTGAGGGGCAGCCCTTTGGGTTTTTAGGAAAGAATGCCTCTTTGGACAAGGTAAACTACTGTCAGGATGGCCGATGGCCTTGGCTCCTTCTTCCTCAATCTAAAGTGAGCCAGCAGACAAAGGGGGTTTGTTGACCCTCTAACCCAAGATGGATCTAGGCCCCAGCCCGTATCTAGCCTCTCCATTGATAGCCAGTGGTTTACCAATTTCAAATTTAAAAACAGCAACAAAGTGAAGTCCTGTTATGTGGCCTAGGATAGTTTGGTACCTGCAGTCTTCCTGCCCCAGTCTGCCAAGTGCTGAGATTATAGGTGTATGCCACCATGCCTGACTTAATGCCTCTTACAAAAAACATAAACCAGCCAACCCACCGCTGGGGCTGGCGAGATGGCTCGGCTGGCAGAAATGTGGGCAGTACCAGTGTAACACCCTGTACCCCACAGTGGGAAGAGAGAACTGTCCTCTCTCCTCTACGTGTGTGGCATACACGAGAGAGTGAACCCACACGTAAATAAGTAAGTAGACAAACAAATACAATTACCGGATGTCTCACCTGACCACCCCTCAAGTTCCAAGAGCACAGCTGAGACCCCTTCTCCAGATCTGTCCACTGCAGGAAGAGGAGACAGCTCCAGGATGCGGGGAGGAGGGAGTCTAAAATGCTTTCAATCTAAATGGTAGTTTCTGCCTTCAGTTTCTTTTACTCTGAGATAAATAGTTTAAAACTGGAGAATGCCGATCTGTCACAACTCAACAAATGCTGTTTGATTTGGACCACACTAATTCAGTGTTGGTATCATGCAGGGCCGGGCTCGAGTTTACTTTCTTTACTGTCAGTCAGAGACAGTGGGAACAGGCTTAAGAAGGATGCCCTCCTTTGCTTAGTCTAGCCAGTGGGTTTTGACACCTCTTAACAGGGGGTTATGTCTGTGGCGGGCTATGAATGAGCTCATCACAAACACTTTGCTCTATTCACCCAGGCTTGTTTGGCTGTCTCTCCCTCCTGGCTATATGTTGCTGATCACTAACCAAGGTGAGGATTACGGTGGGGGAATGATTATATAACATAAGCAGGTGGCACTTGGTTTTGAATGATCTCTGATTTGGAGAGCTTGTTAATTCCCTGCAACACTTTCTGGCTTAGCCTGGATTGGCTGGACTCAGAGACCTTTAATGCAGAAAAGTTGTAAGGGGTTCAGCTTTGCCTGGACTTCTGTGGGGTTTGAGAGGGACAGTGGAGCCTCTTAGGACAGGAACATCCAGCTCAGACAATGGTTTCAAAACTCCAGGCACAATGGCATAGGGCCCGTAATCCCAGCACTCGGGAGGCAGAAGCAGGAAGGACGTGAATTCAAGGCCTCTCAGCTACACACAGAGACCTTGTTTCAAATACACACAGTACACACCTCCTCCCACTTATCAAGGACCTCTCCATTGTGCAGCAGGAAAGGAATGAGGCTTAAGTATTTTCTGAGTCCCAAGACAGCTGAAAGCAATTTTTTTCAATGCAAACTTGAATGCTGGTCTAAATTTAATGCTTAGTATTAAGCATCAGCCTTGGAGGTTTTTGAGAAGAAAAGATGGCTTTGAACCGAATAAAAATATTTTCAGGGGAAAATTCCAGAAACATGTATCAGATGCCAGCGGGGACATGCGTCTGGGTAAAGATGTGCACAGTGAGAAGTCCTTGCCTTGGTGGAAGGGGGTAATGGGATTGGCTTAGAACTGCTCCGTAAAGACAGAGGGCACGAGGCAATGTCAAGGCAAGGCTAGAAAGACCCCATATTGGAGGTGCTTCAGACCCTGCACCCTCAGAGCCAGAGAACAGAGCCGCCATCCAACTCAGCAGTGGCTTCTGCCTGCCTGAAGACGACAGTTCTCCCCAGTGCAGCGGGTTGGTTGGCCTCCAGGTTTATTCGGATCCTGCGAGCACAAGGCAGGTTGTGCCATAAAGAGTGTGGGCGGCCACAGCCGGGATGGAAACACAGCGGCAGGTACGGCCGTGCTCCACGCGGTCGGAGCGAGTGGTATTTTCACACTGTTCTCAGAGCCCACACAACACCTGGTGGCGCGATTCGTTCCACCGCAACGGAAAACAAAAGCCTGGTGGAGGGATGCATCCAAGGCGACAGGGCCCGGAGAAAGCCATCCGCCAGGCCGAGTGCATGCATAGGGATATCTAAGTGCACCGGATCAGGAACATTTGCCCCGAGTGGGACATGCAAGCAGGGGTCCTGTCCTGCAGCCTCTGTCCACTCGGCAGGGAAAATCTTGCAGCCATACCGGACCCTATGTTCTCTAGGTTCTCTGTGAGAAGAACGTCTCCATGGTTTGCTCCCTCAAATCCTCCAAGGGTTTTGCACTGAAAATGGGTAATGCAGAAACTTATCATCTGCCCGTTCCAGCCCATGCCCAGCAAGTAATTGAGAGCCTGTCGCCTCCCCATGGGGCCTGTGAGCTTTACTAAACCACCCCCTGGTGTGAAGAAAGGGTCAAGGTCATCAGGTAGGTCGTAGTCTGCAGTTTCTGAAGATTCTTGGGTGTAGGAGTGTTCTTGGAAAATAGATCCCTGCCATTGAAAAAGAAGACAGTGCTGGCCCCAAGACAAGCAGCTAAAATGCTGCTGCCGAGTTCTCCCCCAAGCTCAGGTAACTTCATCCTGCTGGCAAAGCCCAGGATGCCCGGAGTTCAGCATACTGCCCAGTGGCGTCCTGTCTGTAGCCATGGAAACAGAGAGACAGTCGCCTTCCTGTCTGCTTTCCTGCAGGAGACATCTTGCTGTCAGCGGTGTTTAAAGTTAGCTTTAGAAAGCAAGGCAGTGCGCATCTCCTCTTCTGACACTATGCAAAGAGCCCTGCGGCCATAAGATCCCAGCATGGAGTCTGTCACACTCTGTCCCCCATCCCTGTCCTTTACTCAGATGGAACTCCCTCCCTGCTAGGACTTAGCAGAGGTGTCTCAGGCTCCTGCAAATCCACCTTTAACGCTTGCTGTTTCTGTACTCATACCCTGTTCCAAGATTCAGAGGGCAGGGCATGGACACAACTCAGCTCTGGGGGCAGGTGTACTGAGATGCCCTCCAGGCTCCTGTGCAAGCTAGAGACAGACTCTGTGGTGATGCTCAGTTCCCTGGACAGGTGCCTGGGCCATCTGTCCCCAGGCACAGGCTGCCTAGCCAAGCCTTAGAGGATCTCCTGGAGGCTGGGTCAATAAGAAACTAACAATTAGGAAGACAGACAGACAGACAAGACTTCTAACTAGAAGGCAAAGCAGACCATGATAGTGCTACATTAGTAATGGCTAAGTTACATTCCCTGGGATCAGGGATCCGGTGTGGCATTTGACCTGGCGAGTCTGCATTCATATTCCCAAAGGAGCAGAGAGATAATAACGCGGTGTGCATTTTGTGAAACACTAAGCATATCCTGGCAACTATAGACAAAGAATTCTCACTTCGTGTTCGGAAAAGAACAACAAACAAAACAAAATAAAACACAGAGTTGACAGAAAAGATAGCTTGAATTCTGGAAAAGAAGCCTAGCATTAAGAGAGACGGGTCTGGGGTAAAGTGCTTGTCATCCGGAGGTTGAGAGAATAAGGAAGTTGTAAACAAGGAATAGAGGATCATGTCATTTACGTAGACTACACAGATTTCTTACCGAATGCCATCCAAATTATCCCATATTAAAAAGCCTTTAGTGGGTAGTTGTAATAGGCCGATGCTATAGGAACACAGCTGGCCGTGTCTCTCTTAGGCTGTGGTCTCCCCCACACCCTACCCCGCCCCGCCCTGAAAGCACACCAGAGACAAAGCTTTGAGAGTAACCTCAGAAGCACAGGCCAGGTCATCAAGCTTCGGTAGAGGCAGGGACAGCCTTCAGGAGGGAAGAGATGCAGGTGCCAGCCGGCAGGTAGAACTGTGCCCTGGTGTTGAACTTGGGCTGACTGTAGGGTTACAGGCAGGCATCAGAACCATCTACCTCAGTGCAATATTCAACACGCAGCAACAGAGTGCAGACAGACCAACTTAGACGACGAAGCCAAAACCTACAGCAACTCTTGAACAAAACTGGTGGGCACGGCGGCACGCACCCGTCATTCCAGCATGCGGAAAGCTGAGGCAGGAGGCTCAGGAGCCGGAAACCAGACAGGGCTGCGTAGCTGCATAGTGATTATTCAAAGAATAGTCATTACCAAAGCCCGTGTGGTACTGTGTTGGCTCGTTTGAGGTCAAGTAAGCACAGGTTGGAGTCATCTGAGAAGAGGAAACTCCAATTGAGAAATGCCTCCGTAAGTCTGGGCTGTAGGCAAGCCTGTAGAGCATTTTTCTTATTTAATGACTGACGGGGGAGGGCCCATCCCGTTGTGGGTGGTGCCATCCCTGGCCTGGTGGTCCTGGGTTCTATAAGGAAGCAGGCTGAGCAAGGATGAGGAGCAAACCAGAAAGCAGCACCCCTCCATGGTCTCTGTATCACCTCCCGCCTCCAGGTTCCTGCCCTGTGTGAGTCCCCACCCTGGCTTCCTGTGATGATGAACTGGGATGTGGAAGCGTAAGCCAAATAATAAAGTCTTTGCTCCCAAGTCATTTTGGTCATAGCGTTTCATCACAGCGGTTGTGACCCTAAGACACGACATGTGTGAAGATAGGAACACATAGGTGCTTGCCACCCTTGTCAATAGGGTGTCTCTTCTTGGGACAGACAATAAATATTGGCTGAGAAGCAGAGTCCTTCTCTGAAAATGGTAGCTGAAAACTGGTGGGTTTTTTGCTTTTGGTTTCTTTGGTTTTTTGTTGTTGTTTGTTCGTTTGGTTGTTTTTTGGTTTTTTTTTTTTTTTGAGACGTGGTTTCTCTGTGTAACAGCCCTGGTTGTCCTGAAACTCAGACTATAGACCAGTCTGGCCTTGAACTCACAGAGACCCATCACACCTGGCTGGTTTCTGGTTTATTAGAACTAGAGATTTGAACCTAGGTCTCCCACAAGGCAAGCACTGTCTGTGCCTCCCAGTACCTGGAATGGCAGGCTTGTACCGGCAGGTCTGGCTAATCACTGGGGGGCTCTGCTCAGCATAGCACTGCATTTGTGTGTGGTGGGTCTTCAGCGGGAAAATGGAAAGAGGCGGGAACATCCCTACTCATGAGCACTCGGGAAGCCATCTGGGTTTTCCTCTGCGGATGCAAGACAAAACCACCAAATGAAGAATCTAACCTAGATCAAGGGAGCTTCGGGTGTAACCCAATGGTAGGACATAGCTAGCTTGCCCCTGGGCAAGGCAATAAATGGATAAGTGAATAAAATAACCGAGGGGGAGAAAGAAGGTTCAGGAGACATTTTTTTTTTTTTATAACAGCCAGGGATCTCAAATCTCAGAAAACAGGCTGCCATATTTTTTTCAACACTGCCAGAGAAGGAAAAAAAAAAACCAAAAAATAAACAAGCAGGTTCTTTGTGAAATTAAGAAAGCTCTATTGAGTTCACCCTCTTTGTAGAAGTTCAGAAAAATTAATTTCACCTTTACAGAAGTGAATAACAGTAAAGAACTCGGGTTCCCTCCCATGCAAGGTGATTTTAATAAAGGAGATATAATAAAGAGTGAAGTAATACCCCCAGAGACACGGAAAATCTGCACGAGGAAACACGCATGCCGAACAAAGGCTAGCGCCTCCCGTGTCAAGAGCAAACACAAAGGGACTGAGGCAGCGACAGAAGTGATGGAGACACAGCAAGTCCACACACAGAAGAATTCAGAATCACAAATTCAGGGAGGGATCAGCCCGCATGAAAGAAGTATTTTCAGAAATGAACCTGGGGAGAACACAAAGACGAATAAACACGGCAGATAATGCCTTGGAAGAAATTAAAAAAAGAAAACAAAGAAAAATGGAAATGTGCAAAAAATCAAAGAAACAAACAGGACTCTGAGATGAAAGAGAGGAGCAGCAAACCTTGAAGGAGGTCAAAGGGATTCAAGACAGAGACGAGAGAAAGCTAGGAAGAAAGAAAATGAAAAACCACAGCAGCCGAGAGAGCACCCTGAAGGCTGCAGCTCAAGAAAGCCTTCCAGAAACAACAAGAAAAGAAGGCTTGAAGCTAACTACACGTGGAAAGGTTACATTACATTAGCCCCAAGAACACGGGCCAAGAGTGGCCCAGACCAGGGCATAATTTTGCAAAATGATGGAACTTTAAGGAAAATGAAAAATCTTTTCAGTAAGCAAAAAACAAAACAAAACGAAAAACCTAGTGCATGAACTGGGGAGGGCTTAGAAGCTGAAAAATCCCCCTGAGATTTTGTGTTGCAAAGCAGAAGAAAATAGAGGAACATATTCCTGAAGCCCAAGGAATCAAAACACACAAGCTAGTATCTTATATCTGGGGAAACTGATTTTTTTTTGTTTATTTGGTGTGTGTGTGGGGGGGTCTCTGTAGCTTTCAAGCCTGTCCTGGAACTAGCTCTTGTAGACCAGGTTGGCCTGAACTCACAGAGATCCACCTGCCTCTGCCTCCCAAGTGCTGGGATTAAAGGCATGTGCCACCACTGCCCAGCGGGAAACTGATTTTTAAACACCAGGGTACAAATAAATTCTTACCAGCATGTAAGGAAGAACTTTGAAAAGAGTGTTCCCACGAGGCTTTCCTGAGGAATTTACTAGAAAATGAATTTCAGAGAGCCAAAAATGATTAGAACAGTTACCAACATATGAAGATAAATATTAAATATATAGTTAAAGAATTAAGAGTAAATGAGGACTAAGGGACCAGCAAGATGGCTCAGCAGATAAAGGTGCTTGCTACCAAAACTTATAACCCAAGTTCGAATCCCTGCATCCGCATGGTGAAAGGGAAGAACTGATTCCCAAAAGTTGTCCTCTGACCTCCACAGAAGCCAGAAGAAAGGGTCAGATTCCCTGGAGTTGGAATTACAGGTGGTTGTGAGCTGCCTGATATGGACCCCGGGAATCAAACTCAGGTTCTCTGAAAGAAGGGCAAAAGCTCTTAACTGCTGGTCCATCTCTCTAGCCCTTTATTGGACATTTGTTTGTCTGTCATTTAAACTTCATTATATATATATAGGTATTTTGTCTACATGTATGTTCTATGTACCACCTGCACGCAGTGCCTGTGGAGGCCAGAAGAAGGAGCCACACTCCAGGTTCAGGGGGTTGTGAGTCACCACGAAGGGGCTGGGAATCAGAAACTCAGGCCTTGAAGAGCAATCACTGGTCTTAACCCTGAACCACCTCTCCAGCCTTGCAGTAGACATTTTGTTTTTTACTGTATTGCATTGAGCTTTTAGAGCAGCCTTAGGGTCTGAATGAAATGAAGTATCGTTTCCATGGGCCTTTTCCCACAGATACACACAGCCCCTCTCACCATCAATGCTTGCTGTAGCCAGTGTGCTAGCGTTGACTTCCATCAACCAAACCCTGTGGTTTACAGTGAGAGTCACACCTGATTGTGTATTTGTGGATTATGAAACATAGACAAGAATGTGTATTCGCTCTTATAGTGTTGTTCAGAGGGGTTGTTCTGTTTTCCATCCCTGCCTGCTCTGCCTGTTCATCCGCTCCACCACCAGAGACCCTGGCAACCCCCGTCTGCCTGTTCATCCGCTCCACCACCAGAGACACTGGCAACCCCCATCTGCCTGTTTGGAACATCATATAGCTGGGGACCCTAGAGTATATACCCTTTTCCTTTTCTTTCTTTCTTCTTCTTCTTCCCCGCCCCCCCCCCCACACAACATGCTATTCTTACTAATGATTTGGGAATTTTGTACAATGCATCCTGATCACAGCCGCTTCCCATTTCTTCCAGGTCTCCCTTTCCACCCTTATGCCCCCTCCCCCCCCAAAAAACCCTACCAAATCCAATTTTTGTCTTCCATATACTCATTGGAGCATGGCCAAACTCCCAGTGGTCAGTCCCTTAAAACCGAATGCTTTCCCACCCGTCCGCTAGAAGCCATCAACTGTGAAGAGCTACACTTGAGCATCTGTATCACAGTTTTAAAGGACTCTCTTTAGGAGCTTCCTGTCTGGACTGTTTCTTTCTCTTTTTTCTTTTCTTCTTTTTCAAGGATGGGGGTGGGGTGGGGGGAAGAGTTTGTCCCAGCAGCCTTTGGTGTCTCTCATTCTCAGTTATGAGTCTGCAGCCATCAACACTACTACAGAAGAACCTTCCCTGTCCATAGCAGCGGCAGCATGGATCATGGACTTCCATGTGGTTTCTAGAAGCAACACGGATTGTGGACATCAATCTGGTCCCCGGTAGCAGCATGGATCAGGGCATTAACATGGTTTCTGTCCAGAGCACAGACCACAGACTTAAACATGACCTCCGGTGGCCGCACAGACTACGGAACCCCTCTAGGAGACTCTGTGCAGACAATGAACCGTTCTTCCTCTGCAGCATCCTGCTGCCGCTCACAGTCAGGGCAATCATTGGGCTGAACAGTGTATCTGAGGGCAGGACCCGTGCAGGCTCCGGGCTGCTGCACACCACCCTTCCCTTGGCGCTAGTTGCCCTGCCTGTACCCTGGGCACAACCATTGGTTGTGACACCTCAGCCCATGCTCTCCTCCCCTCAGAAGGGCAGACAGCCCAAGCGACAGCAGCAGCAGCAGCGGCGGCAGCAGCGGCTCCATGCTGTGGGCAGGGCCCATGGCACCCAGGTGAAGTGCCCCGGCAGTGCACAGACTAGCCCCACTCAGTAACGACTTGCTCCTTTGTCCATTCCCACAGTGGTTCCATACCCGCCGCCACCGCCGCCGCAGCCGCCACCCTGACTCCAGTTCTGCCTCTCCTCATCACACACGCAGCTCCACCCTGCCATCTTTCCCATCTCTCTACGCACACTCATTTATTAAGGCGGTGTTGCCAACTGCCGGATGTCACACAGTATATTCTTTTGCCCAAACAGCTTTACATGAAAATACTTATTGCAAGGAATCGTTGATCTGCTTCAAGGTTTCCGAAGCACCATCAATACTGGAATATCTCTGAGACTAGGCTCAGATATCCCCACTGCTGCCCAGAATCAGGGGGATCATGCAGCAGGACCTGCAAGGGCTTGAGGAGACTGCACACCTCCCTGCCCTGCTGGCACCTCGGGGATGACCATCGTGCTTCAGCCTGAGGGCAGTGCCAAGCCCCATGCTCTCCTACCCACAGCAGGGCAAGCAGTGTGGTAGGTAGTAGTGGTGATGGTTCCACGTCTCAGACTTGGCCTGTGGGCTGAGCAGTGACACCGACCTGAGCGGGGAGCAACGAAGCTAGGGGAGTCAGATGGTGGCCCGAGCCTCCCGGTATTCTGAGGACTGGCCCCACTAGGTAATGCCTTGCTCCTTTCCTTTGTTTACCACAGCCACATTTCCACACCTCTCACCACAAGCATGATGTTCCGTATCACCATCTTTTTTTTTCCAATCCCATGAAACCATTTTTTTAAAGCATCCTCCCATAAGAACTGCCTTATGCTGTAGTTGGTCTGTAGATACTGCTCACCCTACGGGTTCATCCTCTGCTGCTGCATCTCCCTGAAAAGACTCTGAGGGTTTATCGGGCTCCTCAGTGTTGTCCCTCAAGTGCTGGTGGCCGCTGCCTTCTTGAATCTCCAAAAGGCCTCTTTGCAATCTGCAATATGCATTTTGATTTCTTCCAAGACTTTCTGCGGCTCGATGACTTATTTACTTGTATGTTATTAGATATTCTGGATAACGATCTATTATCAGATTTGTCGATATTTTCCCACAGGCTGTGGCTGTCTTCTCATTATTTGGACATTTAGCAATTTGTGACGAAAAGATGATGGAGAGACAAACCATTGGAAGATTCTGCAACAGTGCAAGGCAGGACATCTTACAGAGATGGGCTGCTTCAGGTTTGGAAGACGTGCTAGCTGAGGCTAAAAGGCGGAGTCCAAAGGACGTGAGAATCATTTGTAGGAGGTTCCCACTGGCCAACCTGAGAGCCATCGTACATCAGCAAAGATTTTAATCATAGTGGATTAAGCCCCATCAGATGTAGTTGAGACTTTAGTTCTTAGAAACACTGTCAGCTGGGCAGTGATGACGCATGCCTTTAATCCCAGCACCCGGGAGGCAGAGACAGGCAGATCTCTGTGAATTCAGGGCAGCAGCCTGGTCTACACAGTGAGTTTCAGGACACCAGGACTACACAGAGAAACTTTGTCTAGAAAAACCAAAAATAAAACAAAATCACTGTCACCTTTTAGAGGATGACGAACAAACTCATTCTCTCAAAAACAAATAGGTAGGCTTAGCAACCTATACCTATAATCCCAGCATGCTGGATGCGGAGACAGAAGATTATGAGTTTAAGGCCAGTCTGTGCTTTCTAGTGAGATCTTGTCTCTAAAACAAAACTGGTTTGTAAAGGAAAAGCAGCAAGGGGTTATACTGCCTTTAACATGTAAACTCTACCGCCAGGTCACACAGCAGACAGCCGAGTGGAAATATCTCTTAACAGAGTATTCAAGTGACCACGTGAGAGTGTGTAGAAAATCACCGTTTAGATCTCCTCAGTGCATCAGGGGATTAATGCATCATATGGCGACAGGGACATACATCTCACACTGAGAGGTTACAAGATCCACCTGCCTCCCTGTAAGAACAGCCCACACCTGTACGGACTTGACAAAAAGAGAGACCCTGGTTCTAATCCAACCCCCGGATCCAGCTGCCACTTGCCAGGAAATTCGGGTGTGTATCTTGAACCACCCCCAACGGTGTCAATCAGAGAAATGGAGACAGTAGAAACGCGGTGTCCACGGCTCAGATTCTTCAGCATTGCAAACCGTGAGATAAGAAAGGCGTGAGGGTATTCCTGCAAACTAAAGGAGACTCAAAAGATGGAGAATGCTTGAAAAGGAGGAGACATCATACTGTGTCTACGGAGGCATGCTCAGGTGTGTGGGAAAGAGAGAACCATCAAAACAGAAGAGAGCGGACACCCAGAACAGTCAGGTGAGGGCCCAGAATGGTGGTGTGCGTCTACCATCCCAGTCCCTGGGCAGCAGAGCCAAGACATGTGTGAGTTTGAGGCCATCTTGGGCTCAGAAGCAAAAACAAAAAAGTCAGGAGAGCAGGAGAGGGTTGCTTCGGCCAGGAGAGGGGCTGTTGAGGTTGGAAATAGTCAGTCACAGGAGGACTTCTGGGGACGGGGGAGATGTTTCATCCCTGACCTACATGGTTATTATAATAATTGCTTAAGTTATACCTCTGCTTGGCTTTTCTGTCCTATCCTATGATAGATGTACATCTTTTTCGCTCAGTTTTCCTAGTTGAGAATTCCAGTCAGTGTATTTTGGTCATATACCATTGTCCTCCTTCAACAACCCCCAGGCCTGCCCATCCCCTTCCTTAGTCACCAAACTTTGTGTCCTTGAAGGTTGATTTTGTTTTTGTTTTTTTACCCATCAAGTTCAGTTTGTGCTACCCTTATACTCTTGGGTGTGGGGCCGTCATTATGAAGGGTGCCACTCTCAAAGAGAACTGACTCTCACCAGCCGCCAGTTGGCCAATAGCTCCCCGACTACAGATGGGTCATGGTGCCCACCTTCCTTCCCTGTGCCAGAACTTTTGTCTGGATTGAGCTTGTTCACTGTAGGCTGTTATAACTTCTGTGAATGATTAATTTTGTCTGTTTGTTTTGGGGAATGTTTGCTTGTTGTTTCTGAGACAAGGTCTCACTATGTAGTGCTGGCTGTCTGATAACTCATTGTGTAGACTGGCCTGGCTTCAAACCTACTGTGATCCTCCTGCCTCTGCCTCCCCAGTGCTGGGATTAAAGGCGTGCGCCACTACTCCTGGCCCTGCTGTGAATTCTTATGTGTAGCTGCCCTGCAGTGTCTGCTGATCATTTTTCCTTGTCGTCATCTGTCGCCTCTGGCTCTCTTCCCTGCCGTCTTCTGCAGTGGTCCTTGAGCCTTGGGAGGAGGCAGTGTGATACCAATGCCTAATGAAGGGCTAAACTTTCCCAAGTCTCTTACTGTGGGCACCTTGACCAAGTGTGGGTTTCTGTGTTAATCACCATCTAGCACAGAAGGAAGCTTGCTGAGAGCTGAGAGAAGCCCTGGCCTATGGGAATAGCGGTAAGTCATGACTCCTGATGACTTTCTGATAAATGTATTTCTTCTGTAAAATTATCGAAGGATTTAGTTTTATTTTATGTGTATGAGTGTTTGCCTGTGTGTGTATGTCTGTGCACACTGTGTACCCATGCAGGCCAGAGAGGACGTCAGACCCCCTGGAACTGGAGTTACAGATGGTTGCAAGGCACCACATGGGTGCTGGCAACAGGACTCTCTGCAAGATGCTTACCCAGTGAGCCACCTCTGCAGCCTTCTGTGCTTCTTAGCGTTTGTTCTTCAGTTCACAGCTTGTGCCTTGTTCTGCACCCCAGAGGCGACAGTAGTAGTCATGACTGAAGTCCCAGCCGGACTGGGCCACTTGAGACATGGAGCTTCCACCAGAACAGAAGGTCTAGAGGCCACAGAACACTCTTGCATGCTCACTGCTGTATTCCCAGATGAACCTAGCAGCTCAGTAAATGTCAGCTGAGTGGATATACAGCAGAGAACAGACTCGGGACTCCCTGTACTCTGTGAAACATGTAGTGTCAACACTATGAAAGCCAGTTTGTCCCCACCATGATGCTCTGTCTCCCTGTTGTCTGTGACTCAATGACATTTATAGCTAAGGTCATTTCATGTCTCCTTTGGCCACCGTGCCTCCCGTCATCTGAGCCAGGTGACAGAAGAGTCCCAAGAACGTCTCTGTTGTTCACCGTCCCATCTATAAAGACTATGAAGTCTACAAAGGAGGCCACACAGGAACTGGTTGACCCGGGGGAGAGGTGGGACCAACCTGTCATTTGACCCAGAGTCTGTTGACATTTCCATGAAGCAGGGTACGTGGCATGCTGGGATGTGTTTCCTTTGTAGACAGTCAAGGAAACCAGGGACACCTGTGAGCTTTCGTGCCCTGGGTGGAGTCCTGCAAACACAACCAGGGAAAGATGTCAGTCATGCCGGCTGTGTCTAGTGTGGGGGCGCATGATTGGTGTCTTCCATTTCTGCCTCCCATCTCCAGGCTCCCAACTCTAGGTCCTTGGATCCTACCCTAGTTTTTCTGTTTGCTGTAATAAAACACTCTGACCAAAAGCAAGTAGGGGAGGGAGGGCCTTATTTGACTTGTAGCCTGTTATTGAGAGAATCCAGAGCAGGAACACAGGGAGGAACCTGGAAATGGGAACTGTGGGGGAGGATGCTGCTGGCTGGCTCACTTGCTCATTGGCTTAAGCCCAGGACTACCCACTTAGGGATGGTGCCGCCCTTAGTGGGCTCTGCCTTCCTGCATCAATTAGTGATCAAACATTGCTCCCCACACATGTTCCCAGGTCCTTCCGATCTAGGCGATTCCTCAACTGGGGCTTCCCTCTCAGAGGACTCTAGGCTGTGTCAACTTGACCAAACTGACCAGGACAGACCCCAACACTATGGGGATTTTAGGTATGCCTTCAAACAAATATATGGTACCACCTTCATCCTAGGGAATCCAGACCCAGGACACATAGGAAAGGCAGCATCTGGACTGAATTAGAGGAAGTCCAGTTGCTGAGATTTCATTGGTTCGTGATGCCCCCTCCTTCCTGCCTGAAACTGGTCAGTAGGTGGGACACCTGAGCACCAAAGCCTGAGTCATTATTCCAACTGGAGAGCATTAATGGAGTCTTGTCTCTGTTTCCCATTTAACAAACATTGGCTGAGTCCATTAGGGTTGGGGTGGTGCTGATCTTGACCTGAGGTTAAGAGAGGAGAGTTACTGGACCTGGAAGCAGTTTCTTTCACCTGGCATTTGTTTGACAATTTTCTTCCAAGTCCACAGACGCTGCTCACCCCTGGAAATAACGCTTCTCTCTCCCCTTTTCCCAAAGACAAGCTCCACAAATCCCAAGGATGCCAGTTCTGTACCCCTCTTCTTCCAGAGCCGTTCCCTGTGTATATTAGCCTGTTTCATCTTGCTATAGCATGACCCCCTCTCCCAGGCTAGATACTTGATATTTTCTTTTTAAATCCAAACAGTTTGGGGAAGTCTGCGATTGAGCAGATTGGTCTGTTTGGCCTCTGGTGAGGGCTTCCTTGTCTCCACCACATCCTGGCGGATGGCATCATGGAAGAGGACCATGCAGATGGGCAGAACGTGCCATGAGACAGGAAGCCAGAGAGCAGGCAGGAAGGAGCCAGCTTGTTCTCACACGGTGATCTGCTTGAGAGACTGACAGCCCCGCATAAGCTACCTTAGCCTCTTCCGAGGGCAGACCTCCCAGTGAGCCAACCAAGTCGCATCAGGTGCCCACTTTCCAAAAGCCCCCCACTGGGACCAAGCTTCTGATACGTGAGGAGAAGCTGTGTGAAAACCCAAGCAATGCGATTGGTCCAGGGACTTGACAAGGATTCCTTTGACTCCTACAGTACCAGTCACAAAGTGAGCGAGATTTGATGGGACCTACCTCAGGGCTCGTAGCCTGGCCAATGGGCATGGGAATATCTATTTTTGTAGTTTATGGAAGGGGATGGAGGTTCCTTTATGAGAGAGAGAGTCATGTTTCTCTCCAGTAACCCCTTCACCGCCAGTTAAGTACAGTAAACCTATTTAAGAGTGTCCCCCAGGAAGCATAAACTTCATTTCATTGCACCATATAATCCCCTATAATGGGAAACCAGTAATGAGGGTGCCAACAGCAGGTGCAAAAGGCGGTTTTACATCAATAGAACATTCAATTCTAATTAATCTCTTCACAGCCAACATAATTGAGTCATCACGGGGACCACCGGCCTCACCCCTACACCCCACCACACAGTAGCGTTTGACAGCCCTGCCTTCCCTCGGCTGGGTTAGCATCCGGGAGGAAACAAAGGAGAAGCAGCGCTGATAGCATCTCTGGCGATGTGGGCTTACAGAAGAGTCTCTTTATTTCCATCACCGAGTTATTACTGACATGGAAGGCCCCGAGCTGAGTCTCAGAGGCCTCCCCTCTGTATGTAAATAGCATCCCAGCTTGTTATTTATTTCTCGCCTCTCCTCTTTCCTCCTCTGTCCCCAGGGTTGTTTTTTTTTATTCTGAAGACATCACCAGGGTCACGTCTCTCTCTGCCATCACAGCACTCTCCACTTTAGCAGCCTAAGAAAGAACGATGAGGCTGCGGAGGGCCCCGTGGCCCGAGTGTGGGTGTGTGTCTTGTCGGTCTCTGTCCTCCCAGGTGGAGGGGATAATTCATGCATGGGTGACAGCCAGTTTAAAAGCGATCCCTGCGAGGCCTCAAGAAAACGCACAGACTTCATAAGCTCCCAATATTGCTTCATCTGATCTATCTCCTTCATTGCTTTCTTCCCCTGATGTTAAACTACAATCATCCTCAGCATTGAGCAAACTTGTGACCGCCTAATGTACGGAGCATCTCCGTTAATTAAAATGCCCTCCCATCCCCCCATGCTAGCTTCCCAGGGCTTGACTCTCAGCAAATGGGAGCACACAAACATCAAGCCAAAATCGAATTTCAGGGCAACCCTGAACAAGGCAAGCAGAGACGGAGTGGGAGCCCTGCCTACCAGAGAACCTGCAGGGTCACATAGAACGACCTCAGTCACTTTCAAAGGCATCCGAAGGTGGTGTCCCCAGTAGCCTAACTAACTCCCATGGGGCTCCGCCTCTTAAAGGCTCAGCTCCTCACAACATCACCACACTGGGAACTGAGTGTCCTATAACCACACACAAACCCCAGCATCACGATTTACCCCGTTCTGACAAGTTGAAGATCCCGCAACTCCATCATCCCACTGGTACATTATAGAAAGAGGAAATGTAAGCTCTGCCTTGGAGGCCGGCTCATAACATCAAAATAAAAATGAGCAGCATAGGGCAGGATTGGTCGTTCAGTAGTTAAGAGCGTGGCCCCTGGTTCACAATTGCCTGTAATTCCAGTGGATTCGACGCCCCCTTCTGGCCTCTAGGAGCACTGCACTCATGTGTGTATACTCTGCCCCCCAATACTCATAATTAGAAATAATTATAAAATCTTTGGAAAAAACAAAGAACGAGAAACTTGAGGGATTCATTGCCCCTGTTCCCTAGCTGCAGATGCAACATGTCCCCTAGTCCCAGTCCCCTGCTGCCGTGACCTGCCCAGCCTGATTGACTGCATCCTTGAGCTGTGAGCCCAAATCTTTTCTCCTGCGAGTCACTTTTTGTTTGTTTGTTTGGGTTTTGGTTTTTTGAGACAGGATTTCTTTGTGTAACAGCTCTAGCTGTCCTGAAGTTAGCACCAGACTAGCCTCGAACTCAGAGATCTGACTGCCTCTGCCTCCTGAGGTATGAGCTGCTTTTGTCTGGATAGTTTGACACAGTAACAGGAAAAGGTGTGTGTGTGTGTGTGTGTGTGTGTGTGTGTGTGTGTGTGTGTAATTTTATAATGAGGACAATGTTCGGTTGTGGCCTTCTGAGGGGAAATGAGTTTTTCCTGTATAGATCCCATAGGGTTAATACGTTTATTGAGTATGAGTGCCAGGCAAAAGGCTGGGCTCTGAAGAGGGCAGGGGATGCCAATACGTCATGTGAAACTCAGACGGAATGGTCAGGTCAGTTCTTACAAGTTGCCAAGTGGGAGAAGCTGACGATAGGACCGGGGTGGGGGTGTGATGGATATCACATAACACAAGGTCCCGTGGACCTGTGCGATGCAGGGAGAAAGTGGAGGAATGAAGGCTCACTTCTCAGAGTGAGGCTGCATCAACCACGGTTTGTACGGACTTTGAAATAGATCTAACTTGTTTTTTCCCCAAGTCTGAGTTTCTCTGTGTAACAGCCCTGGCTATCCTGGAACTTGTTTTGTAGACCACGCTGGCCTCGAATTCATTGAGCTCCTGCCTGTCTGCCTCCCATGTGATAGGATTAAAGGTGTTCGCCACCACACCCAACTTGATTCTTCCTTTTTTTAAAATTTAAATATCTCATTTTACAATTCAAATAAAAGGAATAGCTTGCTGCTCTGAGCTTCCACCTTATTTGGGGCCCACCTCTTCTCTTTCTAGGGGTAGATGGGAATTTCTGAACTATGTAGGTGAAACTCTGTGTACCCCCAGGCAAGGCGGAGCCCATCACCAGGTAGCTGCCCAGGCCATCCGGCAGGCCGCTGCTTCTATCATATCTCCCTTTTGTTATCCACGGAGTCCAAGTCCTCAGTCAGGAACTCAGGGCTGGATTTGTATAGGAAATTGTGCTCTGTACAGCATCATTCATGGATCCTGATGTCCCAGAATTGCCTCTGTCCGTATATAAGAGGGAGTGAGACCCCTCAGAAAGCCAGAACCTGTGTGGGGCGTGGAATAGGGCACAGAGAGAATCCATTACCTGAACTTGGGTTTCTTCTTAGAGCTTGGGGTCTGGGGTGGGGGATGAGGAGGACAAAGGGGTCTATATTAAGGATTGCCATATCCCAGGATGTTGATTTTCACTAAGATTCTAGGAACATTTTTGCTATTAAACATGCACCCCTCTGCCCAGATCCCTCATAGAATCTCTGTAGCTCTCATCCACCAGGGCCCAGTCCTGCCCCTCAGATCCAGCTGCTTGCTCACTGCCAATGTAATCCATGGCTCCCGCTGGGGGCAATGGATGTTCCCTGGGTAGCTTCTCTCTCCTCCAAGTGGAGGCTCAGGCTCTTGCTGATCTTGCCCTTCTGCTTCTGTGTGGAGTGGATGTGATGGGCAGGAGAGAGGTGTTGGTAGCTGTTCTGGGGGTGCAATGGGGAGAGTGGGGGAGAGTCTGCCTTGGCAGCATAAGAGGTGGAACTCACTGCCTCCCCTGCCCTCCCACACTCACACCATGATCTGGAAACCTAGCCCTCTCCAACCTGTGGACAAACACTGTTGTCCCAAGTCCACAGGGATCTAAGTCAGTGGAGGTCATCGGATGGGAGACTCTTGACCACCAAGGAGACGGCTGAGCTACTACCATTGACCTGGGAGGTAAATTATACTGGAGGCCAAAGCCACAGTCCCTTGAGTTTGGTGAAAGTTGGGTTTCCCTGAATCATTATTTTTGTTACAAGGAACAAAGAATAGCTAGAGTGAACGCAAAAGGCCATGTGCTTCTGGGAAGTACGTGGAGTGTGGATGTCTTCTATAGGGTGAAACAGAAAGGTCTCAGCCATCTGTGTAATGATTGTTCCGTCTCTTTAAGAGACAAGCCACGCCCACTCCCTCCCCCATCCGCTGAGGCAGGCTGATCTTCAGCTTCCTGCCTGAGCTCGCTTTCTTTTCCATCTTTCTCTTGGAGAGGCAGCTTCTGCCTCTCTCCCCACTTCTCCCCTTCCCTTCTGTCTCTCTGTCTCTCTCTCCTCTCTCTCTCTTTCTCTCTCTCTGCTCTTCTCCCCTTCTCCCTTCCCCCTCCATAACCCCCTAAATAAATATCCAACCTCACTCTGCATGGCGTGCCTATCCATGTCTCTGTCTCTTGCCCTCCTGCCACATGTCTCCCTGCCTGGGACCTACAGCATTTCTGCTGCCTACTGCCACCAGGGATCTTGTACCATTTTTAATTTTTCCAAAACAATCTGGGCAGGGAACAACTTAGTCCCTGGCTCACATGAACCCTTCAGTGAAAACACTCACTTCACTCCGAGCTGCTCTGGCCCTGGTGGTAAATTGCACATAAGTCTGTCCTCATCACACCCCACACCATTCCTGTCCCCACAACCTTGCACTTGGTGATTCATGAGGATTTATTTGGTCATCCTGACTGAATCCCCCCCCCCCGGGGGGCCCTCCATCTCTGTCTGATCAATGCTGCTGAGATACAGCAGACCACACAAGTCTGATGTTATGCAGTCTGATAACTACCTAGAGCTCACCAAATAAAGCACACAGTCCTCACTGTGGATCTGAGGCCAGCCTCTTCCTCCTCTCTGAGTGTGACCCTTCTTCCTACAGCACCCACTCACAGGGGTTCTCTGAAACACGTCCCCCACCGCTTACTCTCACATTCCCTCGCCTCCCAGCTGGCATCTCTTGTCTGGTATCCTTCCATGCATTTTAGCCTGTGCAATATGTCAAGAAAAGAAGTATCGACAAGAAGAGGGAAGAGCAAAAGAGGGAAAGGATTTCAAAGCACTCACCAAATAAAAAAGCGGAGTATCAAGACCAGAAATAGAACCAAGATCCACCATTATCTAATGCAAATGATAACCAATTAAACATAACGGGGGCAGGGATATCCCATTCACCATAGCAACAAAAATACAAACTATCTAGGAATGATTAAGCAAAAGAAATTTATAGCGTCTGAATTTTTTTTTAAAAAAAATCTATAAAATGACTGTGGGATACAAAATATGAGCTTCATAAATGGAGAGACATGTTACAGCCTACAGAGACTCGATAATAAAAATATATCAACCCCCCCCAACCAATCTATAACTGTAATTTCAGTAAAGATCCTAGCAGGACTCAGAAGGAAGAAGATAGTGAAATTCAACGGGAAGGATGCCAAATGACTAAGATGAGCTCAGAATTAAAAACAAAGGATAATGAGGGGCTGGAGAGATGGCTCTGTGGTTAAGAGCACTGATCGTTCTTGCAGAGGACCTGACTTTGGTTCTTAGCACCCACATGGTGGATCACAGCTTTCTGTAAATCTGTTTTCCTGGGGCCCAGCACCCACATCCAGCCTCCATGGACTCCTGCATGCACCTGGTGCACAGACATATATCCAGACACACACACACACATGCACATAAAACTTTTTTTTAACTTAAAAAAGAATAGTGAAATAGACGTGTGTTAGTGGCCACTAGACTGGAACAGGAGGAGAAACAACCAAGGAGAGCTAAGATGATCCCTTCTCTGGTGTGGAACTGGCGTTGCCAACAGTCATGATGGAAGTT